>NC_053025.1:120507256-120730084 GCF_003073215.2 Triticum urartu | reverse complement strand
AAGCTTGGTTTTCGTCTTTGCCTAAAAATAGTATTGATTCATGGAACAAGTGCAAAGATGCTTTTATCTCTAAGTATTTTCCTCCCGCTAAGATCATCTCTCTTAGAAACGATATTATGAATTTTAAGCAACTTGATCATGAACATGTTGCACAAGCTTGGGAGAGAATGAAATTAATGATACATAATTGCCCTACTCATGGTTTAAATTTGTGGATGATTGTTCAGAATTTTTATGCCGGATTGAATTTTGCTTCTAGAAACCTTTTAGATTCGGCCGCGGGAGGCACTTTTATGGAAATCACTTTAGGAGAAGCTACTAAACTCCTAGATAATATTATGGTTAATTATTCTCAATGGCATACTAAAAGATCTACTAATAAAAAGGTGCATGCGATAGAAGAAATTAATGTTTTGAGTGGGAAGATGGATGAACTTATGAAATTATTTGCTAATAAGAGTGTTTCTTATGATCCTAATGATATGACCTTGTCTAATTTTATTGAGAATAATAATGAATCCATGGATGTGAATTTTGTTGGTAGGAACAATTTTGGTAACAACGCGTATAGAGGAAATTTTAATCCTAGGCCTTATCCTAGTAATCCCTCTAATAATTATGGTAATTCCTACAAAAATTCTTATGGAAATTATAATAAGATGCCCTCTGATTTTGAATCTAATATTAAAGAATTTATTACTTCGCAAAAGAATTTTAATGCTATGATTGAAGAAAAATTGCTTAATATTGATGATTTGGCTAGGAACGTTAATAGAATTGCTCTTGATGTTGATTCTTTGAAACTTAGATCTGTTCCACCTAAGCATGATATCAATGAGTCTCTCAAAGCCATGATAATTCCCATTGATGAGTGCAAAGAAAGAACCTCTAGGATGCGTGCTAAGAAAGATGCCTTTATAAGAGCGTGTTCTTCTAGTTCCTATGAAAATAAAGATGAAGATCTAAAAGTTATTGATGTGTCCCCTATTAAATCTTTGTTTTGCAATATGAATCTTGATAATGATGGGACTGAATATCATCCACCTTTACCTAGAAGGCGTTCCAAGAATTCGGAATTTGTTGATCTTGATGCTAAATTTGATAAAAGTGGGATTGAAAAAATTAAAACCCTAGATGTTGGTAAACCCACTATTATGGATTTAAAGGAATTTAACTATGAAAATTGCTCTTTGATTGATTGTATTTCCTTGTTGCAATCTGTGCTAAATTCTCCTCATGCTTATAGTCAAAGTAAAGCATTTACTAAACATATCGTTGATGCCTTGATGCAATCTTATGAAGAAAAACTTGAATTGGAAGTTTCTATCCCTAAAAAACTTTATGATGAGTGGGAACCAAATATTAAAATTAAAATTAAAGATCATGAATGCTATGCTTTATGTGATTTGGGTGCTAGTGTTTCCACGATTCCAAAGACTTTGTGTGATTTGTTAGGTTTCCGTGATTTTGATGATTGCTCTCTAAACTTGCACCTTGCGGATTCCACTATTAAGAAACCTATGGGAAGAATTAATGATGTTCTTATTTTTGCAAATAGGAATTATGTGCCCGTAGATTTTATTGTTCTTGACATAGATTGCAATCCTTCATGTCCTATTATTCTTGGTAGACCTTTACTTAGAACGATTGGTGCAATTATTGATATGAAGGAAGGAAATATTAGATTCCAATTTCCATTAAGGAAAGGCATGGAACACTTTCCTAGAAATAAAATTAAATTACCTTATGAATCTATTATGAGAGACACTTATGGATTGCCTACCAAAGATGGTAATACCTAGATCTATTCTTGCTTGTTATGCCTAGCTAGGGGCGTTAAACGATAGCGCTTGTTGGGAGGCAACCCAATTTTATTTTTATTCCTTGCTTTTTGCTCCTGTTTAGTAATAAATAATTTATCTAGCCTATGTTTAGGTTGTGTTTTTGTGTGTTTAATCAGTGTTTGTGCCAAGTAGAACCGTTGGGAAGACTTGGGGAAAGTCTTGTTGAACTTGCTGTAAAAAACGGAAACTTTAGCGCTCACGAGAACTACTGCCATTTTTATTGGGAAAGTGATATTTAGTTAATTATTTTTGCAGATGATTAATAGATAAATTACTCACGTCCAGCAATTTATTTTAGAATTTTTGGGGTTCCAGATCTTGCGCTAGCTATAGATTACTACACTGTTCTGTTTTTGACAGATTCTGTTTTTCGTGTGTTGTTTGCTTATTTTGATGAATCTATGGCTATTAAAATAGTTTATAAACCATAGAGAAGTTGTAATACAGTAGGTATAACACCAATATAAATAAAGAATGAGTTCATTACAGTACCTTGAAGTGGTCTTTTGTTTTCTTTCGCTAACGGAGCTCACGACATTTTCTACTTTAAGTTTTGTGTTGTGAAGTTTTCAAGTTTTGGGTAAAGATTTGATGGATTATGGAACAAGGAGTGGCAAGAGCCTAAGCTTGGGGATGATCATGGCACCCCCAAGATAATCTAAGGACACCTAAAAGCCAAAGCTTGGGATGCCTCGAAAGGCATCCCCTCTTTCGTCTACTTCTATCGGTAACTTTACTTGGAGCTATATTTTTATTCGCCACATGATATGTGTTTTGCTTGGAGCGTCTTGTATTATTTGAGTCTTTACTTGTTAGTTTACCACAATCATCCTTGCTGTACACACATTTTGAGAGAGCCATACATGATTTAGAATTTGTTAGAATACTCTATGTGCTTCGCTTATATCTTTTGAGATATATAATTTTGCTCTAGTACTTCACTTATATCTTTTAGAGCACGGTGGTGGATTTGTTTTATAGAAACTATTGATCTCTCATGCTTCACTTAGATTATTTTGAGAGTCTTAAATAGCATGGTAATTTGCTTAAAATCCTAATATGCTTGGTATACAATATTAAATAATAAAAACTTTCTTATGAGTTTGTTGAATACTATGATAAGTTTGATACTTGATAATTGTTTTGAGATATAAAGATGGTGATATTAAAGTTGTGCTAGTTGAGTAGTTGTGAATTTGAGAAATACTTGTGTTAAAGTTTGTGATTCCCGTAGCATGCACGTATGGTGAACCGTTATGTGATGAAGACGGAGCATGATTTATTTTTTGATTGCCTTCCTTATGAGTGGCGGTCGGGGACGAGCGATGGTCTTTTCCTACCAATCTATCCCCCTAGGAGCATGCGCGTAATATTTTGCTTTGATGACTTGTAGATTTTTGCAATAAGTATATGAGTTCTTTATGACTAATGTTGAGTCCATGGATTATACGCACTCTCACCCTTCCACCTTTGCTAGCCTCTCTAATACCGCGCACCTTTCGCCGGTATCATACACCCAGCATATACCTTCCTTAAAACAGCCACCATACCTACCTATTATGGCATTTCCATAGCCATTCTGAGATATATTGCCATGCAACTTTCCACCATTCCGTTTATTATGACACACTCCATCATTGTCATATTGCTTAGCATGATCATGTAGTCGACATCGTATTTGTGGCAAAGCCACCATTCATAATTCTTTCATACATGTCACTCATGAGTCATTGTATATCCCGGTACACCGCCGGAGGCATTCATATAGAGTCATATTTTGTTCTAAGTATCGAGTTGTAATTATTGAGTTGTAAGAAAAATAAAAGTGTGATGGTCATCATTATTAGAGCATTGTCCCAGTGAGGAAAGGGTGATGGAGACTGTGATTCCCCCACAAGTTGGGATGAGACTCCGGATAAAAAATTAAAAAAAAAGAGAAAAAGAAAAGAGGCCATAAAAAAAGAAAAGGCCCAAATAAAAAAGGAAGAAAAAAATGAGAGAAAAAGAGAGAAGGGACAATGTTACTATCCTTTTACCACACTTGTGCTTCAAAGTAGCATCATGATCTTCATAGTAGAGAGTCTCTCATGTTATCACTTTCATATACTAGTGGGAATCTTTCATTATAGAACTTGGCTTGTATATTCCAATGATGGGCTGCCTCAAAATGCCTTAGGTCTTCATGAGCAAGCAAGTTGGATGCACACCCACTTAGTTTCCTTTTTGAGCTTTCATATACTTATAGCTCTAGTGCATCCGTTGCATGGCAATCCCTACTCACTCACATTGATATCTATTGATGGGCATCTCCATAGCCCGTTGATACACCTAGTTGATGTGAGACTATCTTCTCCCTTTTTGTCTTCTCCACAACCACCATTCTATTCCACCTATAGTGCTGTATCCATGGCTCACGCTCATGTATTGCGTGAAGATTGAAAAAGTTTTGAGAATGTCAAAAGTATGAAACAATTGCTTGGCCTGTCATCGGGGTTGTGCATGATTTAAATATTTTGTGTGGTGAAGATAGAGCATAGCCAGACTATATGATTTTGTAGGGATAACTTTCTTTAGCCATGTTATTTTGAGAAGACATAATTGCTTTGTTAGTATGCTTGAAGTATTATTATTTTTATGTCAATATTAAACTTTTGTCTTGAATCTTAAGGATCTGAATATTCATACCACAATTAAGAAGAATTATATTAAAATTATGCCAAGTAGCACTCCGCATCAAAAATTCTATTTTTATCATTTACCTACTCGAGGACGAGCAGGAATTAAGCTTGGGGATGCTTGATACGTATCCAACGTAGCTATAATTTTTTATTGCTCCATGTTATATTATCTACTGTTTTGGACATTATTGGGCTTTATTATCCACTTTTATATTATTTTTGGGACTAACCTATTAACCGGAGGCCTAGCCCAGAATTGTTGTTTTTTGCCTGTTTTAGGGTTTCGAAGAAAAGGAATATCAAATGGAGTCCAAACGGAATGAAACCTTCGGGAACGTGATTTTCTCAACGAATAAGACGAGAGAGACTTGGATCCTACGTCAAGAAAAGAAACAGGAGTCCACGAGGTAGGGGGGCGCGCCGACCCCCACCAGGCGCGCCCTCCACCCTCGTGGGCCCCCTGTTGCTCCACCGACGTACTCCTTCCTCCTATATATATATCCACGTACCCCCAAACGATCAGAAACGTAGCCAAAACCCTAATTCCACCGCCGTAACTTTCTGTATCCACGAGATCCCATCTTGGGGCCTATTCCAGAGCTCCGCCGGAGGGGGCATCGATCACATGGAGGGCTTCTACATCAACACCATAGCCTCTCCGATGAAGTGTGAGTAGTTTACCTCAGACCTACGGGTCCATAGTTAGTAGCTAGATGGCTTCTTCTCTCTTTTTGGATCTCAATACAACGTTCTCCCCCTCTCTTGTGGAGAACTATTCGATGTAATCTTCTTTTTGCGGTGTGTTTGTTGAGACCGATGAATTGTGGGTTTATGATCAAGTCTATCTATGAATAATATTTGAATCTTCTCTGATTTCTTTTATATATGATTGGTTATCTTTGCAAGTCTCTTCGAATTATCAGTTTGGTTTGGCCTACTAGATTGATCTTTCTTGCAATGGGAGAAGTGCTTGGCTTTGGGATTAATCTTGCAGTGTCCTTTCCCGGTGACAGTAAGGGCAGCAAGGCACGTATTGTATTTTTGCCATCGAGGATAACAAGATGGGGTTTTCTTCATATTGCATGAGTCTATCCCTCTACATCATGTCATCTTGCTTAAGGCGTTACTCTGTTTTTAACTTAATACTCTAGATGCATGCTGGATAGCGGTCGATGAGTGGAGTAATAGTAGTAGATGCAGGCAGGAGTCGGTCTACTTGTCTCGGACGTGATGCCTATATACATGATCATACCTAGATATTCTCATAACTATGCTCAATTCTGTCAATTGCTCAACAGTAATTTGTTTACCCACCATAGAATACTTATGCTCTCGGGAAAAGCCACTAGTGAAACCTATGGCCCCCGAGTCTATCTTTACTATATTGATCTCCTACTACTTAGTTATTTCCTTTGCTATTTATTTTGCCTTTATTTACTTTGCATCTTTTCATAAAAATACCAAAAATATTATCTTATCATATCTATCAGATCTCACTCTCGTAAGTGGCCTTATAGGGATTGACAACCCCTATTAGCGTTGGTTGTGAGGATTTATTTGTTTTGTGCAGGTACGAGGGACTCGCGCGTAGCCTCCTGCTGGATTGATACCTTGGTTCTCAAAAACTGAGGGAAATACTTACTCTACTTTGCTGCATCATCCCTTCCTCTTCGAGGAAAACCAACGCAGTGCTCAAGAGGTAGCAGGAGTCTTGCCCCTCGTGTGCCCAGCGTCCGGAATGTCGCCTTGGGGCGCTTCCGGAACTATCTCCCCTTGGTTCGGTACCCTTTGAGACAGCACCTCGACGTCGTCCGTAGGGCGGGGGGGGGGAGGAGGCGGTCGGGAGTGAATCGTTGTTCATCTCCGACGGGCCCAAAGACTCATCCGAAGAGGATACGTCGATACGGGCTTTGGAAGGGCTGCATGATCATGTTCGGCATGATAAGAAGTAATAAAATAAAACATACCAAGAATTATTACGGTATCCGGATACTTACGAATTCGCCAGGGGCTTGTCCCTGGGTAACCACTCCTCGTCGCTAAAGGCGGCCGCCGTGGAGCAGTCCGGAAGGAGAGTCCTTCCCTTCTTGGACCCTTCGGCTTCCCCTGACGGGGCGTCCTTCCTTTTCTTGTCTTCCCCGGCTAGGGGGGAGAGCTTTCCTCTTCCTCCTCCTCGTTTTTGTGGGAGGAGGGCACCTCGGTGTTATCGTACGATGATTCCGATACGACCTTGCGCCGGAGACCTTTCCTGGTCCCCGTGGCCTTCTTCTTGGCCTTCTTCTCCGGCGCCTCATAGGGTGCCGGAACCAGCATCTCCGTTAAGAGAGCACTTGCTGGATCCTCGGGCAGTGGGGCCAGACAATCAATCCGCTCCGCTGTCGCGACCCATTCCTGTTAAATGGCGTGGAAGCTTAGATCCCCCACATGATTATACTGGGGAAAGAAACGTCTTTTGAGATATAAGAAGCTTACCGGATTGGCAGGGCGCTTTGCGCTGAGTCTGTGATCCTCGGTAAGGGGAGGAGGTACCTCGGCAGACTTGAACAGCACCCTCCAGATGTCCTGGTGTGTCGTGTCGAAGAGCTCTCGCAGCGTCTAGTGCTTAGCCAGGTCGAACTCCCACATATTGAATGCCCGTCTTTTACACGGGAGGATCCCGAGGAAGAGCATGACCTGGACCACATTGACAAGCTTGATTTTCTTTCTTATCATGTTTTTAACACAGTTCTGGAGTCCGGTCAGCTCCACCGATGAACCCCAGGATAGGCCGTTCTCTTTCCAGGAGGTGAGCCGCGTGGGGATGCCGGATCGAAATTCGGGGGCCGCCACCCAGTTGGTGTCACGCGGCTCGGTGATGTAGAACCACCCCGATTGCCACCCCTTCACTGTCTCCACATAGGAGCCTTCGAGCCAGGTGACGTTGGGCATTTTTCTCACCATGGCGCCTCCGCACTCCGCTTGCTGGCCGACCACCACCTCCGGTTTAACATTGAAGGTCTTCAGCCACAGACCGAAGTGAGGCTTGATGCGGAAGAAGGCCTCACACACGACGATGAACACCGAGATGTTGAGGATGAAATCGGGGGCCAGATCATGGAAGTCCAGCCCGTAGTAGAACATGAGCCCGCGAACAAATGGGTGGAGGGGAAATCCCAGCCCGCGGACAAAATGGGTAAGGAATACAACCCTTTCATGGGATTCGGGGGTAGGGACGATCTGCCCTACGTCTGGGAGCCGGTGCGTGATGTCTGTGGCCAGGTATCCGGCTTCTTGGAGCTTTGTAATGTTCTCCTCCATAACGGAGGAGACCATCCACTTGCCTCCTGCTCCGGACATGTTTGGAGTGGTTTTACGGAGAAAATGCGAACTTGGGCGCTGGAGCTCGAGTGCGCAAGAATGGATGGGCAGGAAAGGAGATGGCGTGGGTGAAAAGGAGGAGTCCTTGTCCCTTTATAAGGGCGGAAGAAGCTATGCGCCTCCCCACCTACCTGATAAACTCGCTTATTCCCCAAGCGCCGTAATTGATGGCGCGGTTGGGTTACCCACACCCGTATTGATGAGAATCCCGTGATAAGGGGACACGATCTCTGCTTCGACAAGACGTGCCAAGAAAACCACCTCGCAATACGTGTAGTAGCTGATTGAGAAAAATGGTTCGAATAATGACCGGGCTATGGCGTGATGTCATGTTATGAAAAGTTGTCAGCAGATTAGTTTGTGGAAATATTATACTCTCTACGGTGGTATGTGGAATTTGTTTTGCAGAGCCAGACACAATCCTTGTGTTCAAAATCTTCTATGGAGTATTCGGAGAAGGAACCCGCCTTGCAATGCCGAAGACAATCTGCGCGCTGGACTCATCGTCATTGAAGCGTGGTTCAGGGGCTACTGGGGGAGTCCTGGATTAGGGGGTCCTCGGACAGCCGGACTATATACTTTGGCCGGACTGTTGGACTATGAAGATACAAGATTGAAGACTTCGTCCCATGTCTGGGTGGGACTCTCCTTTGCGTGGAAGGCAAGCTTGGCAGTTTGGATATGTAGATCTCCTCCCTTGTAACAATACCTACATTCTCATTCTCAAGATTTAAGGCGATTCCTTTCACACCGCTGGCAAATTCCACCATTTCTCCTGCTTGAATCTCATTCAATCCATAAACACGTGCAATCCCATCTCCAACTGAGACCACTCGACCGATCTCATCCACTTGAAAATTCGTGTACAATTTGGTCATTCTACTTTCTAATAGAGTCGTGAGTTCCGCAGCTCTGGGTGAGAATTCCATACTTTAACAAATTAGATGGATGATATTTTGAAGGGAGAAATCCGCTTTCAAGAAAAAGATCTTTACTTCACACAATCTCGATTTGAATTATCATTTGGTGAACGAATCTGTGTAACCCTAGCCCCCTCCGGTGTCTATATAAACCGGAAGGTTTAGTCCGTGGGACAACAACAATCATAATCATAGGCTAGCTTCTAGGGTTTAGCCTCTACGATCTCGTGGTAGATCAACTCTTGTAATACTCATATCATCAAGATCAATCAAGCAGGAAGTAGGGTATTACCTCCACCGAGAGGACCCGAACCTGGGTAAACATTGTGTCCCCTGTCTCCTGTTACCATCCGCCTTAGACGCATAGTTCGGGACCCCCTACCCGAGATCCGCCGGTTTTGACACCGACACTGGTAACTTCATCATCACCGTCACCACGCCGTCGTGCTGACGGAACTCTCCCTCGACCTCAACTGTATCAAGAGTTCGAGGGACGTCACCGAGCTAAACGTGTGCAGATCGCGGAGGCGCCGTATGTTCGGTACTTGGGTCAGTTGGATCGTGAAGACATTCGACTATATCAACCGCGTTACTAAACGCTTCCGCTTTCGGTCTACGAGGGTACGTAGATACACTCTCCCCGCTCGTTGCTATGCTTCTCCTAGATAGATCTTGCATGATCGTAGGCAAATTTTTTGAAATACTATGTTCCCTAACAGTGGCATCCAAGCCAGGTCTATTCGTAGATGTTATATGCACGAGTAGAACACAGTGAGTTGGGGGCGATAATAGTCATATTGCTTACTAGCATGTCTTACTTTGATTCGGCGATATTTTTGGATGAAGCGGCTGTTGGGGAACGTAGTAATTTCAAAAAATTTCCTACGCACACGCAAGATCATGGTGATGCATAGCAACGAGGGAAGAGTGTGATCTACGTACCCTTGTAGACCGACAGCGGGAGCGTTAGCACAACGCGGTTGATGTAGTCGTACGTCTTCACGGCCCGACCGATCAAGCGCCGAAACTACGGCACCTCCGAGTTCTAGCACACGTTCAGCTCGATGACGATCCCCGGACTCCGATCCAGCAAAGTGTCGGGGAAGAGTTCCGTCAGCACGACAGCGTGGTGACGATCTTGTACTACCGTCGCAGGGCTTCGCCTAAGCACCGCTACAATATTATCGAGGATTATGGTGGAAGGGGGCACCGCACACGGCTAAGAATATGATCACGTGGATCAACTTGTGTGTCTAGGGGTGCCCCCTGCCCCCGTATATAAAGGATCAAGGGGAGGAGGCCGGCCGGCCCCTATAGGCGCGCCAGGAGGAGTGCTCCTCCTAGTAGGAGTAGGACTCCTACTAGGAGGGGGAAAGAAGTGGGGAGGGAGAAGGAAAGGGGGGCGCCGCCCCCCTCTCCTAGTCCAATTCGGACCAAGGGGGAGGAGGCGCGCGACCCACCCTGGCGCCCTTCTCTCTCTCTCCACTAAGGCCCATATGGCCCATTACTACTCCCGGTAGGGTTCCGGTAACCCTCCGGCTCTCCGGTTTTCTCCGAAATCATCCGGAACACTTCCGGTGTCTGAATATAGCCATCCAATATATCAATCTTTATGTCTCGACCATTTCGAGACTCCTCGTCATGTCCGTGATCACATCTGGAACTCCGAACTAACTTCGGTACATCAAAACTCATAAACTCATAATATAACTGTCATCGAAACCTTAAGTGTGCGGACCCTACGGGTTCGAGAACAATGTAGACATGACCGAGACACGTCTCCGGTCAATAACCAATAGCGGAACCTAGATGCTCATATTGGCTCCTACATATTCTACGAATATCTTTTATCGGTCAGACCGCATAACAACATACGTTGTTCCCTTTGTCATCGGTATGTTACTTGCCCGAGATTCGATCATCGGTATCTCAATACCTAGTTCAATCTCGTTACCGGCAAGTCTCTTTACTCGTTTCATAATCCATCATCTTGCAACTAACTCATTAGTTGTAATGCTTGCAAGGCTTATGTGATGTGCATTACCGAGAGGGCCCAGAGATACCTCTCCGACAATCGGAATGACAAATCCTAATCTCGAAATAGGCCAACCCAACATTCACCTTTGGAGACACCTGTAGAGCTCCTTTATAATCACCCAGTTACATTGTGACGTTTGGTAGCACACAAAGTGTTCCTCCAGTAAACGGGGGTTGTATAATCTCATAGTCATAGGAACATGTATAAGTCATGAAGAAAGCAATAGCAACATACTAAACGATCGGGTGCTAAGCTAATGGAATGGGTCATGTCAATCACATCATTCTCCTAATGATGTGATCCCATTAATCAAATGACAACACATGTCTATGGTTAGGAAACATAACCATCTTCAATTAATGAGCTAGTCAAGTAGAGGCATACTAGTGACGTTTGGTTTGTCTATATATTCACACAAGTATTATGTTTCCGGATAATACAATTCTAGCATGAATAATAAACATTTATCATGATATAAGGAAATAAAATAATAACATTATTATTGCCTCTAGGGCATATTTCCTTCAGCGGCCTAGACCGACATTACATGAGCGCGTTCGTGAGACTGGTTCTACCGACGTGCTTCGCACACAGGTGACTAGTGGGTGTCTGTTTCTCCAATTTTAGTTGAATCGAGTTTGACTACGCCCGGTCCTTGTTGAAGGTTAAAACAACACACTTGACGAAAAATCGGTATGGCTTTGATGCGTAGGTAAGAACGGTTCTTGCTAGAAGCCCGTAGCAGCCACGTAAAACTTGTAACAACAAAGTAGAGGACGTCCAACTTGTTTTTGCAAGGCTTGTTGTGATGTGATATGGTCAAGACGTGATGATATATAAATTGTTATATGAGAAGATCATGTTTTGTAACAGTTATCGGCAACTGGCAGGAGCCATATAGTGTCGCTTTATTGTATGAAACGCAATCGTCATGTAATTGCTTTACTTTATCACTAAGCGGTAGCGATAGTCGTCGAAGCAATAGTTGGCGAGACGACAACTGTAACACCCCGATAATCATGCTACGGTAACCCAAACTAATGGTGCCTTGTCATCAAGAATTACTAAGACAATTTGCCTCTTGATAAAAAAATAATTAAATTCAAATCCAATTTGAATGCAAGTCAAATATTTAGATTTTCAAAGTTACAAATAAAATAGTGCATAGTATTTCAAATAATCTCAAAGCAATTATAAAAAACTAGTTCAACATTATTTGGATTCCCAAATTGCCCCTGTAAATTATTTTAGTGAACCAACAACACAGTACATGACCTTTTTCAATTTCTAAAAATATTTAAACCTTTTTATATGACCTCAGACTTTTTGTGGCACCTAATAGTAATGTGCTTGAATTATGTGACAAGTCTCAGATTTAAAAAAATTCATTTAGTTCTAAATTAAAATAGAAAGCAAGAGAAAAATTGCTAACAGAAAAGAAATTGGAAATGGGCGAGTGTTACACTTCACTGCTGGGCTTCAAGTGCACAGTGGGAGCCCAGCCCATCTCCACCTCCTCCTCCTCCTCCTCTGTACAGGGATAGGAGGTCGTGGCGCACATCCGGGGCGCCATGCCCATGGATGGCCACCACGTCGCCTCCCCAAGGCTATATATACGTCCTCTGGAAACCCTAAACCGCCCTCTTCCATTCCCCCCTCGTTCCACCTTCGCCCCCTTCCTCTACTGCCCGAATCCGAGCTAGGAAGATCCACGGTGACCGTTGCCTCTTCGTCGTTGACACGGCCACTGGCGTCTCCGGCATGCGGGAGCACGTCGAGGAGGTCCGCCACGATCGATTTCGTCCGTCCCGAGGACCGAATCAAGACGAGGTGTCGCGTAGAAGTCGCCATCGCCGGTCTTCTTCACCGGCCGCCGCACACCATCGCCGATCCCGTCGCCCTCTGCTGCTCTCGTCTCTCGCCGAGCCTTCCTTGTGCCCCTAGGTGAGCCTCTCCTTCGGTTCCCCCTATTTTCCCCTTCGAAACACCATCATAGGTCGCCGTCACCGCCATGCCCGATGTCGTCGGAGCTCGTGCTCACTGCTCCGATGGCCGTGTTCCCGTGCGCATTTGGTAGCACCCTTGGCCACCCGCGCCCACGCCCACGCGCACCCTCACAGCCGCCCGCACGTGCTTCGCGGCTGCTGCCTCTGCATCGCTATTGCTGCTTCCCGTGCGCTCGCCCGTTGCCATGCCGCCGCTCAGCTCCTGCCATTGCCGCCTTCTGCCGCTGCTGCCCTCTGTTGCTTAGCTGCTTAGCTTCTGCCGCGGCTGCTATTGCTTAGCTGCTGCCGCTGCCGTGCACTACTTGCTGCTGCTAATGGCCACGACGGCCAGGCTGTGTGTGTGGGTGTGCACAGCCACACTGGCCGACCGTGCCAATTAGGTTATGGGCTAATTGGTAGTACTAGTTAGTTTAGTTGCTACACTATGACATGTGGGCCCCATTTGATTAAAGTTAAGTTTTTTATAAGATTATATATAGCTTTATGACATGTGGGCCACCACCTCTCCTTTCGACCTGTCAAATTGACTTGGTCAACTCGTTCTAAAACAAAACCAGAAATTCTATAATATTGCTAAAACTTTAGAAATTCATATAAAATAAACCGTAGCTCGGATGAAAAAGTTATATATATGAAAGTTGCTTAGAAGAATCCAACGAATCCGAATACACGGTCCGTTCACCTATGACATGCTTCTACCTAGCTGAACATGGAACATTCCCCCTCCGGTCATCTGTCTGACATAGGTCCAGTACCGGGAAAACATTCCCAGTTGAATTCCCCCTTCACCTAAATCGTGTAGCCATATGTTAGGTCACACCAGGCACAACATATTGCCAGGTTATGCTTTGTGATGCTTATGTTTGCATTATATTTATTGTTTCTTCCCCCTCTTCTCTCCGGTAGCCTACGAGGCCGACGCCGCTGCTACCCAGTACGACTACGATGTTGACGACCCGTCCTTCTTGCCAGAGCAACCAGGCAAGCCCCCCCCTTGATCATCAGATATTTCCTATTCTACTCCCTACTACTTGCATTAGAGTAGTGTAGCATGTTACTGCTTTCCGTTAATCCTATTCTGATGCATAGCCTGTCATTATTGCTACAGTTGTTGATACCTTACCTGCAATCCTAAATGCTTAGTATAGGATGCTAGTTTATCATCAGTGGCCCTACATTCTTGTCAGTCTGCCATGCTATACTATCGGGCCGTGATCATGTCGGGTGTTGATCACGGGTATATACTATACATATTACACATGATACATGTTGTGACTAAAGTCGGGTCGGCTCGTTGAGTACCCGCGGTTGATTCACGAATTGGGGGCTGAAAGGACATACTTTCCCGACGGGCCTCTGTGTGGATCTTTGTGGCAGAGCGACAGGATAGGTTGAGACCACCCAGGAGAGAGGTGGGCCGGGCCCTAGTCGGCGTTCGTGGTTACTTCAAGATAACACGCTTAACGAGATCTTGGTATTTGATCTGAGTCTGGCCACTGGCCTATACGCACTAACCAACTATGTGGGAACAGTTTTGGGCACTCGACGTCGTGGTATCAGCCGAAGCCTTCGTGACGTCAGCGACTGAGCGGCGCGCCGGGTTGGACCGCGTAACGCAACTTCCTTTGTAATGGAGGTTGCTCGGTCTGCTCACCAGCCGCGTACGCAACGTGCAGGTGTGAAATGGGCAATGGGCCCACACCCCTACGCGCATAGGATTTAGACCGGCATGCTGACCTCTCTGTTGTGCCTAGGTGGGGCTGCGACGTGTTGATCTTCCGAGGCCGGGCATGACCTAGGAAAGTGTGTCCGACCAAAGGGGATCGAGCGTGTTGGGAAATGTGGTGCACCCATGCAGGGAAGTTTATCTATTCGAATAGTCGTGTCCCTCGGTAAAGGGACGACCCGGAGTTGTACCTCGACTGTTGGTTCAATATCCGGCGAATCTCGTAGTAGGGGTTCTAAGCTAGGCGTCTTGGAGCGATGGTAACACGGACACGGGATTTTACCCAGGTTCGGGCCCTCTTGATGGAGGTAAAACACTACGTCCTGCTTTTGATTGTATTCATATGGGTGTAGTACAGAGTACATATGTCTACCACGAGACTGATCTAATGAATATGAGATTGTCTATTGACTAGCCTTGCCCCGGTTTATATAAGACACCGGAGGCCTAGGGTTTAGGAGAGTCCTTGTCTTGGGCGCCAAGTCTTGTGGAGTCTTCCTTGTATGCGGCAGGGGTTGTCCGAACTGGCCCATGAGTATGCGGCCACGGGGTCCTCGGCCCAATCTAACTGATTGGGAGACGACGTGGTGAGTCCCCCCTAATCCAGGACACCATCATCGACCTTATGACAACTAGAACTGGATACTTAATAAAATACACCCTTCCAAGTGCCAGATACAACCCGGTGATCGCTCTCTCACAGGGCGACGAGGGAAGGATCACCGGGTAGGATTATGCTATGTGATGATACTTGGTTAACTTACCATCTACTCTCTTATACTGCTTCAAGACGGAGGCTGCCAAAAGCGTAGTCTTCGATAGGACTAGCTATCCCCCTCTTATTCTGGCATTCTGCAGTTCAGTCCACAGATACTACCCATTTTATTGATACCAATGCATATGTAGTGTAGATCCTTGCTTGCGAGTACTTTGGATGAGTACTCACGGTTGCTTTCCTACTTCTTTTTCCCCTTTTCCCGGTTACTACGATCATATGATGGAGTCCAGGAGCTAGAGGACCCCGAGGAAGATTCTACATGGAGTTCGGCTTCGAGGAGTAGTTAGGAGGTCCCTGGCAGGAGGCCTGCGCCTCTTTCAATCTGTATCCCAGTTTGTGCTAGCCTTCTTAAGGCAAACTTGTTGAACTTATGTCTGTACTCAGATATTGTTGTTTTCCGCTGACTCTTGTGTTGTCAAGCTTATGTGTTCGAGCCCTCGAGGCCCCTGGCTTGTAATATAAAGCTTGTATTATTTTATTTGTGTCTAGAGTTATGTTGTGATATCTTGTCGTGAGTCCTTGATCTTGATCGTACACATTTGCGTGTATGATTAGTGTACGATTAAATGGAGGGCGTCACAAGTTGGTATCAGAGCCGACTGCCTGTAGGAATCCCCCTTCCAACTCCTTGGCCGAAGTTGAGTCTAGTCATTGCAAAACTTTTACTAACATGGCTGTGTGTCTTACAGGCCCACGTCGCAATTTGGGTGGTATTAGGATCTTTTATTCCTCGTTTATACTCTGGGACCCTAATCTCTCTTATATTCGGGTTAAAATGAATTTACTAATTCTAACTCTAGGTTCTCGTACCCACTTCCTCCCGGAGAGCCCCTCACTCCAGATGCTTGCTTGGTGCACCGAAGGATTCCGAAGATACTCTCAGAAGTTCTCTCGAGACTCTATGCCCTTCACTTTTGCAATCCCGTACTACCGATAGGTCCCTATGGATAAATACATACACCCGTCGTTCTTACTTTTATTCCCAGTTGATCTTGATATTACAAGATACCCCGAAATTCTCTCCATTGTTCCGAAAATACTTTGAGCCTATTGCCTTACAGTTCTTTGCCACATGAATACCCCTATGGATAATTACTCGCACTTATTGAGTATCCGCTCATTCCCAGTTGTTCACGTGTTTCACAAAAGTCTTCGAAATCCATTCGATCTTCCAAAAATCCTCAACAGCCTATTGCTCTCGAAATTCTTGCTTGCTTGCATTATGATTAATCTCATAAGTCTGGTAATCTTATTGGCATCCTTTGCCATTATCATTTAGAGTCCGCTGATTCAATATATTGTGAATGCTCGCAATCGTCAACCAGATCCTAGAATCCATCCTTCCGGCTCATACTCCATTTTAAACATGAGCTGGATATCGACCAACTAAATTGCCATCGATTGTACCCCTAAGGCTATTCAACTTATCCATCCCTAATCAAAGCATTGCTTCTGATCCCTTGTCTTGGAATTCATAATTCCTTTGCATTTGAGCTTTGAGTTAGTCAGTTGCTTCTATAATCTGATCTCCTTGCATTCTTTCTTCCTCTGGTTGAGTACCGATACTCACATCAGATCCCCTATGGACCACCAGATCCTTTGTTGGATTTTTGTCTGACAACGTCCTTCGTATTCATTAAACTTGTGAGCCTTTCATCGGATACATAATGCCTTTGGTAAATTGTACCCCCTGCTTTTGTCAACCATGCTCTGCTACCGAGCTTGAGTTATTCGCTCCTGAAGTTGGTGGCATGTGTTCATAAGATGCCCCGATGGGTTAAACCTATGCCATCCTTACTCTGTGTGAACCCGAAAGATTTCACGGGTCATAATTATCTAGTATTGCACTAGGTAAAACTTTTGACAACTAATGTCATTTTCGAAAAGCGAGAGGTGAATGGAAGGTTATACAATGAAGAAGTGGGAGTCAACCTTGAACTTTGTGTTCATGCCCATGGACACGATGTATATCCTATCATGGAAGCTTCTTGTAACACTAACTATTCCCTTGATATAATATCATTTGGTATATGTGAATTGATCCTTTGCAATCGTGGTTCCGATCATATTTTCTCCTTGATTTCATTTCTCGGACTAGTTAAAGCACTTGTCTTCTGCAGATCAATACACCTTTGCAAACCCCTATTATGTTCTACCTTCGAGTATTACCCTGTGGTATCTCGATAAAAATCACAGAACCATATTACTTCTTATGAGTTCTTCTTCAAGTATTATTTCTCACCGATTCCAATTTTTCCCCGGGTTATGGGTTGTTAGACACTCAGGGACACCGATAGTGAATCGATTCCGTAATACGATTCATTAACTCTACGTAATTTTTGTTGCTTATGAGTTTAATAATCCTTTAATTCATTCCTAACCCGATCGGCAATATCATTATCGTGCTAAATTTTGACTGTGCTACCTGGTCCTTCTTTCCGGAGCACAAATATTCGACGATGAGCTAAGCTTATGTCGATCTTCCTCGGCATATCATTTTACCTTAAACAGCAGCTTGATTTCGAGTTTGTGTCATATCCGTGGTTTCATTAACTTTTCGCTCCATCCTTCCTTTTGCTTGATGTCGTCGATGAGTGATTATATCTTCATGAAATCTCTCAACAACTATGTCATGGTCATCATCAACATCCCGAGCTCTTCCAAGATATATATCAAGTTCTTGATGAGAAATACCATCCTTGCCCCTCGATGATTTGTGTTATCATCAACCACTTTATTGCCTTCCGTTCAACACAAACTTGTTCGTGTTTTGTGTTATACCTTGAGATCCTTGCTACCTAGCATTTATTCTTCTTTACCTTGGAAGTATTACCATCTTGTATGTCAAGAAAGTCGTGAGAATTTCACCACCTCTTTAAGAGATCTTGATACAGGTGATACTTCTTGCCATATCCGTTCATTCCTTTGTCCCCATGTTGTTTCGAACCGGAAAACCGACAATTGAACTATGATGTGCGACTTCAAAACTTCTAGCAACCCTATTGCTTTGAACATAATGGTCGATATTTCATTCTTAGACCATTGGTTATCGAATCACCATTCTAATATTGATCATGCTACCTAAGCCCATATTTCGGGTGCACCTTTCAGCCAATGTTTAATTGTGTATGTTTTTTAGCATACATCATTATGTCATTTGATCTGACAAATGTTATCCCTTGTTCACATAAGTGTGGAAATCCATCTTTTGAAAATCTCGGTGAATTGTCGCTGAGTCAATCAGCCACCTCCTCACCTCTCCTTCATTTAATGATGAGCTCTTGTTTTGGAACTCGTTTCATAGTTTAATTCCCGAGAATCTTACAATGTCATCTCGACAAATTGTGTTGCACCTTCTTCCCAGGCATCCCGAGTCTGAGTTATCCTGACACCAATCAGATCTGAATCTCGGTCAGATATGATGGTTGTAACATATTCCCAAGAGTTATAACATTGGTCTTTGACCCGATAAGGTGATGTTATGCTTCGCACACTTGGGCGGAGGACGTCTTGTTATAGTTTCCTTTTTAGCAAGCTTAGCGATTCTACCATGAGGAAATTGTAAGACTTACTCTATAAGTTGTTCCTGATTTATCCTTTCCGTATCCAAAGTCCGACCTTTGCTTGAAGACCATGTCAATGCTATCTTGAAGCACGTCTGTGGTACTCCGATTTTCAATAAGAACATTTGAAGCACAATGCTCAATTTTCTTTATCAATTATCCAAACACCGTTGTATGGGTAATGTCATGGAGTTCTCTCCCCTTACCTAAAGAGTTTTCTACTTTATATCATGTCATGGATATCATGCCCTACTTGTCCGTGGGAAGGATATACCCCTGGAATTTGTGTTTTAACACATTTTCCTTTCCATTGTTCTATTTAATCTGATAATCATCTATTCATTTCCATTGTTGGTTTAACCTTTCTTGTGATCTATATGATCTAAGCAGTAATATTCTCCTTCTTATGTAAACACCTCATTGTACAGTTCTGTCAGCAAGACCCTATTACTATTGTTGATGACATTCCGGTAGCCACCAATGGACGAGAACTTTGCCTATTGGTCCGCCTCGTTCAACGAGCAGGAAAATGGTTCTCTTTGTCCCTCGCCCTTGGTACCGACATTGTTGCTGACATATAACTAACATGCTACCCTCTGACATGCCTTACTGTCATGACCGTGCAAGATGTCACTGCCCTTCCTACTTTAACCCACATGGTGGGCCCATAACCCACAAGTCCCGCAGGATCGAAACCCGACTCTCCTGTACACCCTGTTGCCAAAGTTATTCCTCGAGCTTGACTTCATATGTAATTCATGGGCCACCTGCCTAGTGACCTATTCTGGTATCAGACGCAATATGTATTCTCGTTGCTCTAGACCCCTTTCACACGCTGTTTCAAGCATCGAACGATTGCCTACCCGCTCAAAACTTCTCATGGTACCTTCTTACCTTGCTCTCGATATCTTATTAAGTTTCAATTCGAGAGTTACCTTCCACCACCTTCCCCGGTGTTATCTACCAGATAGTTAACCATGCAGAGGCCCGTTCTCCCGGAATACCCCCCCTTTATTCTTTCATAAGTACGATGGAGTTCCCGAAGAAAGGATGCCGACTTCATCATGATGAACCGAAGCAGAGAAATGAAGACATCAACGTAATGGGTCGACCTCTTCGAGAAGAGCAACCAAGACCGAGAAGATCCGTTAGATTTTTCTTAACCCAATCCTCCCCTCCTAAATCTCGAGACGAGATTTCTTGTAGTGGAGGAGATTTGTAACACCCCGATAATCATGCTACGGTAACCCAAACTAATGGTGCCTTGTCATCAAGAATTACTAAGACAATTTGCCTCTTGATAAAAAAATTAAATTCAAATCCAATTTGAATGCAAGTCAAATATTTAGATTTGCAAAGTTACAAATAAAATAGTGCATAGTATTTCAAATAATCTAAAAGCAATAAAAAACTAGTTCAACATTATTTGGATTCCCAAATTGCCCCTGTAAATTATTTTAGTGAAGCAACAACACAGTACATGACCTTTTTCAATTTCTAAAAATATTTAAACCTTTTTATATGACCACAAAATTTGTGTGGCACCTAATAGTAATGTGCTTGAATTATGTGACAAGTCTCGGATTTAACAAAATTCATTTAGTTCCAAACTAAAATAGAAAGCAAGAGAAAAATTGCTAACAGAAAAGAAATTGGAAATGGGCCAGTGTTACACTGCATTTCTAGGCTTCGAGTGCACAGTGGGAGCCCAGCCCATCTCCACCTTGTCCTCCTCCTTTGTACAGGGGATAGGAGGTCGTGGCGCACATCCGGGGCGCCATGCCCGTGGATGGCCACCACGTCGCCTCCCCAAGGCTATATATACGTTCTCTGGAAACCCTAAACCACCCTCTTCCATTCCCCCTCGTTCCACCTTCGCCCCCTTCCTCTACTGCCCGAATCCGAGCTCGGAAGATCCGCGGTGACCATTGCCTCTTCGTCGTTGATACGGCCACCGACGTCTCCAGCGTGCGGGAACACGTCGAGGAGGTCCACCACGATCGACCTCGTCCATCCCGAGGACCGAATCAAGCCGAGGTGCCGCGTAGAAGTCGTCATCGCCGGTCTTCTTCACCGGCCGCCGCACACCATCGCCGATGCCATCGCCCTCTGCTGCTCCCGTCCCTCGCCGAGCCTTCCTTGTGCTCCTAGGTGAGCCTCTCCTTCGGTTCCCCCTATTTTCCCCTTCGAAACACCATCGTAGGCCGCCGTCATCGCCATGCCCGATGCCGTCGGAGCTCGCGCTCACTGCTTCGTTGTCCGTGTTCCCGCGCGCCCTTGGCCACGCGCGCCCGCGCCCACGCGCGCCCTCACAGCCGCCCGCACGTGCTTCGCGGCTGCTGCCTCTGCATCGCTGCTGCTGCTTCCCGTGCGCTCGCCCGTTGCCATGCCGCCGCTCAGCTCCTGCCATTGCCGCCTTCTGTCGTTGCTGCCCTCTGTTGCTTAGCTGCTTAGCTTCTGCCGCTGCTGCTATTGCTTAGCTGCTGCCGCTGCCATGCACTACTTGCTGCTGCTAATGGCCACAGCGGCTAGTCTGTGTGCGTGGGTGTGCACAGCCACACTGGCCGGCCGTGCCAATTAGATTATGGGCTAATTGGTAGTACTAGTCAGTTTAGTTGCTACACTATGACATGTGGGCCCCATTTGATTAAGTTAAGTTTTTTTATAAGATTAGATATAGCTTTATGACATGTGGGCCACTACCTCTCCTTTTGACTTGTCAAATTGACTTGGTCAACTCATTCTAAAACAAAAGCAAAAATTCTATAATATTGCTAAAACTTTAAAATTTCATATAAAATAAACCGTAGCTCGGATGAAAAAGTTTTATATATGAAAGTTGCTTAGAAAAATCCAATCCGAATATGCGGTCCGTTCACCTGTGACATGCCTCTACCTAGCTGAACATGGAACAATCCCCCTCCGGTCATCTGTCTGTCACAGGTTGGATACCGAGAAAACATTCCCGGTTGAATTCCCCCTTCACCTAAATCGTGTAGCCATACGTTAGGTCACACCCGGCACAACATATTGCCATGTTATGCTTTGTGATGCTTATGTTTGCATTATATTTATTGTTTCTTCCCCCTCTTCTCTCCGGTAGCCTACGAGGCCGACGTCGCTGCTACCCAGTACGACTATGGTGTTGATGACCCATCCTTCTTGCCAGATCAACCAGGTAGGCCCCCCCTGATCATCAGATATCACCTATTCTACTCCCTACTGCTTGCATTAGAGTAGTGTAGCATGTTACCGCTTTCCGTTAATCCTATTCTGATTCATAGCCTATCATTGTTGCTACAGTTGTTGATACCTTACCTGCAATCCTAAATGCTTAGTATAGGATGCTAGTTTATCATTAGTGGCCCTACATTCTTGTCAGTATGCCATGCTATACTATCGGGCCGTGATCACATCGGGTGTTGATCACGGGTATATACTATACATATTACACATGATACATGTTGTGACTAAAGTCGGGTCGGCTCGTTGAGTACCCGCGGTTGATTCACGAATTGGGGGCTGAAAGGACATACTTTCCCGACGGCCCTCTATGTGGATCTTTGTGGCAGAGCAACAGGACAAGTTGAGACCACCTAGGAGAGAGGTGGGCCTGGCCCTGGTCGGCATTCGCGGTTACTTCAAGATAACACGATTAACGAGATCTTGGTATTTGATCTGAGTCTGGCCACTGGCCTATACACACTAACCAACTATGCGGGAACAGGTATGGGCACTCAACGTCATGGTATCAGCCGAAGCCTTCGTGACGTCAGCGATTGAGTGGCGCGCGCCCGGTTGGACCGCGTAACGCAACTTCCTTTGTAATGGAGGTTGCTAGGTCTGCTCACCGGTTGCGTACGCAACGTGCAGGTGTGCAATGGGCGATGGGCCCAGACCCCTGCGCGCATAGGATTTAGACTGGCGTGCTGACCTCTTTGTTGTGCCTAGGTGGGGCTGCGACGTGTTGATCTTCTGAGGCCGGGCATGACCCAGGAAAGTGTGTCCGACCAAAGGGGATCGAGCATGTTGGGAAATGTGGTGCACCCCTGCAGGGAAGTTTATCTATTCGAATAGTCGTGTCCCTCGGTAAAAGGACGGCCCGGAGTTGTACCTCGACCTTATGACAACTAGAACTGGATACTTAATAAAATACACCCTTCCAAGTGCCAGATACAACCCGGTGATCGCTCTCTCACAGGGCGATGAGGGAAGGATCGCCGGGTAGGATTATGCTATGCGATGATACTTGTTTAACTTACCATCTACTCTCTTCTACTGCTTCAAGATGGAGGCTGCCAGAAGCGTAGTCTTCGATAGGACTAGCTATCCCTCTCTTATTCTGGCATTCTGCAGTTCAGTCCACAGATACTACCCATTTTATTGATACCAATGCATATGTAGTGTAGATCCTTGCTTGCGAGTATTTTGGATGAGTACTCACGGTTGCTTTCCTACTTCTTTTTCCCCTTTTCCCGGTTACTGTGATCATATGATGGAGTCCAGGAGCTAGAGGATCCCGAGGACGATTCTACGTGGAGTTCGGCTTCAAGGAGTAGTTAGGAGGTCCCAGGCAGGAGGCCTGCGCCTCTTTCGATATGTATCCCACTTTGTGCTAGCCTTCTTAAGGCAAACTTGTTGAACTTATGTCTGTACTCAGATATTGTTGTTTTCCGCTGACTCTTGTGTTTTCAAGCTTATGTATTCGAGCCCTCGAGGCCCCTGGCTTGTAATATAAAGCTTGTATTATTTTATTTGTGTCTAGAGTTGTGTTGTGATATCTTCCCGTGAGTCCTTGATCTTGATCGTACACATTTGCATGTATGATTAGTGTACGATTAAATGGAGGGCGTCACAACAACGATGCTACGATGGAGATCCAAGTGTCAAGCCGGTGATGATGGTGATCATGACGGTGCTTTGGAGATGGAGATCAAAGGCACAAGATGATGATGGCCATATCATATCACTTATTTTGATTGCATGTGATGTTTACCTTTTATGCATCTTATTTTTCTTAGTACAATGGTAGCATTATAAGATGATCCCTCACTAAATTTCAAGGTGCAAGTGTTCTCCCTAAGTATGCACCGTTGCTACAGTTCGTCGTGCCGATACACCACGTGATGATCAGGTGTGATAAGCTCTACGTTC
Source organism: Triticum urartu (assembly GCF_003073215.2). Classification (NCBI taxonomy): domain Eukaryota; kingdom Viridiplantae; phylum Streptophyta; class Magnoliopsida; order Poales; family Poaceae; genus Triticum; species Triticum urartu. The sequence goes on along the minus strand of NC_053025.1, from coordinate 120,706,020 downwards.
ACATACAACGGGTGCAAGCCAGTTTTGCACACGCGGAATACTCGGGTTAAACTTAACGAGCCTAGCATATGCAGATATGGCCTCGGAACACTGAGACCGAAAGGTTGAGCATGAATCATATAGTAGATATGATCAACATAGTGATGTTCACCATTGACAACTACTCCATCTCACGTGATGATCGGACATGGTTTAGTTGATATGGATCACGTGATCATTTAGATGACTAGAGGGATGTCTATCTAAGTGGGAGTTCTTAAGTAATATGATTAATTGAACTTTAATTTCTCATGAACTTAGTCCTGATAGTTTTTGCATATCTATGTTGTAGATCAATAGCTCGTGTATAGCTCCCCTGTTTTATTTTTGGTATGTTCCTCGAGAAAACTATGTTGAAAGATGTTAGTAGCAATGATGCGGACTGAGTTTGTGATCTGAGGATTATCCTCATTGCTACATAGAATAATTATGTCCTTGATGCACCGCTAGGTGACAGGCCTATTGCAGGAGCAGATGCAGACGTTATGAACGTTTTGCAAGATCGGTATGATGACTACGTGATAGTTTAGTGCACCATACTTTACGGCTTAAAACTGGGAATTCAAAAACATTTTGAACACCATGGAGCATATGAGATGTTCCAAGAGTTGAAATTAGTATTTCAGGCTCATGCCCATGTCGAGAAGTATGAGACCTCTGGCAGTACTTTGCGTACAAGATGGAGGAGAATAGCTCAACCATTGAGCATGTGCTAAGATTGTCTGGGTACTACAATTGCTTGAATCAAGTGGGAGTTAATCTTCCAGATAAGATAGTGATTGACAATGTTCTCTAGTCACTATCACCAAGTTACTAGAACTTCGTGATGAACTATAATATGCAAGGGATGACGAAAATGATTCCCAAGCTCTTCGCAATGCTGAAATCAGCGAAGGTAGAAATCAAGAAATAGCATCAAGTGTTGATGGTTAGCAAGACCACCAGTTTCAAGTTAAAGGGCAAAGGAAAAGAAAGGGAACTTCAAAGAAGAATGGCAAGCATGTTGCCACTCCCATGAAGAAGTCCAAAGCTAGACCCAAGCCTAAAACTAAGTGCTTCTACTACAAAGGAAATGGTCACTAGAAGTGGAACTGCCCTAGATACTTGGCGGATAAGAAGGATGGCAAAGTGAACAAAGGTATATTTGATATACGTGTTATTGATGTGTACTTTACTAGTGTTTATAGCAACCCATCAGTATTTGATACTGGTCCAGTTGCTAAGACTAGTAACCTGAAAACAGGAGTTGCAAGATAAACAGAAACTAGTTAAGGACGAGGTGGCGATGTGTATTAGAGATGATTCCAAGGTTGATAAGATCACCATCGCACACTCCTTTTACCTTCGGGATTAGTGTTGAACCTAAAATAAATGTTATTTGGTATTTTCATTGAGCATGAATATGATTGGATCATGTTTATTGCAATACGGTTATGCATTTAAGTCAAAGAATAATTGTTGTTCTGTTTACATGAATAAAACCTTCTATGGTCATACACTTAATATAAATGGTTTATTGAATCTTGATCGTAGTAATACACATATTCATAATATTGATGCCAAAAGATGCAAAGTTGATAATGATGTAAAACACATGAAGAAACTCCATGCAGATAGACTTTTGGAATCACTTGATTATGAATCATTTGATGCTTGCAAACCATGCCTCATTGGCAAGATGACTAAGACTCCGTTCTCTGGAACAATGGAGCGAGACACTGACTTGTTGGAAATAGTACATACCGATGTATGCAGTTCGATGAGTGTTGAGGCTCGCGGTGGGTATCGTTATTTTCTGACCTTCATAGATGATTTGAGCAGATATGGGTATATCTACTTAATGAAACACAAGTCTAAAACATTTGAAAAGTTCGAAGAATTTCCGAGTGAAGTAGAGAATCATTGTAACAAGAATATAAAGTTTCTACGATCTGATCGCGGAGGCGAATATTTGAGTTACGAGTTTGGCCTTCATTTAAAACAATGTAGAATAGTTTCACAACTCACGCGCCCTGGAACACCACATCATAATGGTGTGTCCGAACGTCGTAACCGCACTTTATTAGATATGGTGCGATCTATGATGTCTCTTACCGATTCACCGCTATCGTTTTGGGGGTTATGCATTAGAGACATCTGCATTCACGTTAAATAGGGCACCATCTAAATCTGTTGAGACGACACTGTATGAACTATGGTTTGGCAAGAAACCAAAGCTGCCGTTTCTTAAAGTTTGGAGTTGCGATGCTTATGTGAAAAAGTTTCAAACTGATAAGCTCGAGCCGAAATCGGAGAAGTGCGTCTTCATAGATACCCAAAAGAAACTGTTGGGTACACCTTCTATCACAGATCCGAAGGCAAGATCTTCGTTGCTAAGAATGGATCCTTTCTAGAGAAAGAGTTTCTCTCGGAAGAAGTGAGTGGGAGGAAAGTAGAACTTGATGAGGTAGTTGTACCTGCTCTCCGAAATGGAAAGTAGTTCATCACAGAAATCAGTTCCAGTGATTCCTACACCAATTAGTGAGGAAGCTAATGATGATGATCATGAAAGTAGTTAACCGAACCTCGTAGGTCAACTAGAGTATGGTCCAGACCAGAGTGGTACGGTAATCCTTTCTGGAAGTCATGTTACCAGACCATGACGAACCTATGAACTATGAGGAAGCGATGATGAGCCCAGATTCCGCGAAATGGCTTGAGTCCATGAAATCTGAGATGGGATCCATGTACGAGAACAAAGTATGGACCTTGGTTGACTTGCCCGATGATCGACGAGTCATTAAGAATAAATGGATCTTCTAGAGGAAGACAGTGGCTGATAGTAGTGTTACTATCTACAAAGCTCGAATTGTCGCAAAAGGTTTTCAACAAGTTCAAGGTGTTGACTATGATGAGATTTTCTCACCCGTAGAGATGCTTAAAGTCTGTCCGAATCATGCTAGCAATTGCCGCATTTTATGATTATGAAATATGGCAAATGGATGTCAAAAACCTACATTCCTTAATGGATTTCTTAAAGAAGAGTTGTATATGATGCAACCAGAAGGTTTTGTCAATCCTAAAGGTGCCAACAAAGTGCGCGAACTCCAGCGATCCATCTATGGACTGGTGCAAGCATCTCGGAGTTGGAATATACGCTTTGATAAGGTGATCAAAAGCATACGGTTTTATACAGACTTTTGGAGAAGCCTGTATTTACAAGAAAGTGAGTGGGAGAACTACAACCTTTCTAATAAGTATATGTGAATGACATATTGTTGATCGGAAATGATGTAGAATTTTTTGGAAAGCATAAAGGAGTGTTTGAAAGGAGTTTCTCAAAGAAAGACCTCGGTGAAGTTGCTTACATATTGGGCATCAAGATCTATAGAGATAGATTAAGACGCTTGATAAGATTCTTCAATGAGTACATACCTTGACAAGATTTTGAAGTAGTTCAAAATGGAGCAGACAAAGAAGGAGTTCTTGCCTGTAGGTGTAAAGCTGAGTAAGACTCAAAACACGACCATGGCAGAAAATAGAAAGAGAATGAAAGTCACTCCCTATGCCTCAGCCATAGGTTGTATAAAGTATTCCATGCTGTATACCAGACCTATTGTGTACCTTGCCATGAGTTTGGCAAAGGGTACAATAGTGATCCAGGAGTGGATCACTGGACATCGGTCAAAGTTATCCTTAGTGGAAAAGGATATGTTTCTCGGTTATGGAGGAGATAAAAAGTTCGTCGTGAAGGGTTACGTCGATGTAAAGCTTTGGCACTGATCCGGATGACTCTAAGTCTCAATCTGGATACATATTGAAAGTGGGAGCAATTAGCTAGAGTAGCTCCGTGCAGAGCATTGTAGACATAGAAATTTGCAAAATACATATGGATTTGAATGTGGCAGGCCTGTTGACTAAACATTCTCTCACAAGCAAAACATGATCACACCTTAGTACTCTTTGGGTGTCAATCACATGGCGGTATGAACTAGATTATTGACTCTAGTAAACCCTTTGGGTGTTGGTCACATGGCAATGTGAACTATGGGTGTTAATCACATGGTGATGTGAAGTATTGATGTTAAATCACATGGCGATGTGAATTAGATTATTGACTCTAGTGCAAGTGGGAAACCGAAGGAAATATACCCTAGAGGCAATAATAAAGTTGTTATTTATATTTCCTTATATCATGATAAATGTTTATTATTCATGCTAGAATTGTATTAACAGGAAACTTAGTACATGTGTGAATACATAGACAAACAGAGTGTCCTTAGTATGCCTCTACTTGACTAACTCCTTAATCAAAGATGGTTAATTTTCCTAGCCATAGACATGTGTTATTTGATGAACGGGATCACATCATTAGAGAATGATGTGATGGACAAGACCCACCCGTTAGCTTAGCACTATGATCGTTTAGTTTATTGCTATTGCTTTCTTCATGACTTATACATGTTCCTCTGACTATGAGATTATGCAACTCCCGAATACCGGAGGAACACCTTGTGTGCTATCAAACGTCACAATGTAACTGGGTGATTATAAAGATGCTCTACAGGTGTATCCGATGGTGTTTGTTGAGTTGGCATATATCGAGATTAGGATTTGTCACTCTGTGTATCAGAGAGGTATCTCTGGGCCCTCTCGGTAATGCACATCACTATTATTGGATATAGTGCAATCTATGATGTCTCTTACCGATTTACCACTATCGTTTTGGGGTTATGCATTAGAGACAGCTGCATTCACGTTAAATAGGGCACCATCTAAATCCGTTGAGACAACACCATACGAACTATGGTTTGGCTAGAAACCTAAGCTGTCGTTTCTTAAAGTTCGGGGTTGCGATGCTTATGTGAAAAAGTTTCAACCTGATAAGCTCGAACCCAAATCGGAGAAATGTGTCTTCATAGAATACCCAAAGGAAACTATTGGGTACACCTTCTATCACAGATCCAAAGGCAAGTTCTTTGTTGCTAAAAGTGGATCCTTTCTAGAGAAGGAGTTTCTCTCGAAAGAAGTGAGTGGGATGAAAGTAGAACTTGATGAGGTGACTGTACCCGCTCCCTTATTGGAAAGTAGTTCATCACAGAAATATGTTCCTGTGACTACTACACCAATTAGTGAGGAAGCTAATGATGATGATCATGTAACTTCAGATCAAGTTACTACCGAACCTCGTAGGTAAACTAGAGTGAGATCTGCACCAGAGTGGTACGGTAATCCTCTTCTGGAGGTCATGTTACTTGACCATGACGAACCTACGAACTATGAGGAAGCAATGATGAGCCCAGATTCTGCGAAATGGCTTGAGGCCATGAAATCTGAGATGGGATCCATGTATGAGAACAAAGTGTGGACTTTTGTTGACTTGCCCAATGATCGGCAAACCATATAAAATAAATGGATCTTCAAGAGGAAGACGGATGCTGATAGTAGTGTTACTATCTACAAAGCTAGACTTGTCGAAAAAGGTTTTTGACAAAGTTCAAGGTGTTGACTATGATGAGATTTTCTCACTCGTAGCGATGCTTAAGTCTGTCCGAATCATGTTAGCAAATTGCCGCATTTTATGACATCTGGCAAATGGATAAACAAAACTGCATTCCTTAAAGGATTTATTAAAGAAAGAGTTGTATATGATGCAACCAGAAGGTTTTGTCAATCCTAAAGGTGCTAACAAAATATGCAAGCTCCAGCGATCCATCTATGGACTGGTGCAAGCATCTCGGAGTTGGAATATACGCTTTGATAAGTTGATCAAAGCATATAGTTTTATACAGCTTGCGGTGAAGCCTGTATTTACAAGAAAGTGAGTGGGAGCACTACAACATTTCTGATAAGTATATGTAAATTACATATTGCTGATCGAAAAAATGTAGAATTATTCTGCAAAGCATAAAGGAGTGTTTGAAAGGAGTTTTCCAAAGAAAGACCTCGGTGAAGCTGCTTATATATTGAGCATCAAGATCTATAGAGATAGATCAAGACGCTTGATAAGTTTTTTCAATGAGTACATACCTTGACAAGATTTTGAAGTAGTTTAAAATGGAACGGTCAAAGAAAGAGTTCTTGCCTGTGTTCCAAGGTATGAAATTGAGTAAGACTCAAAGAACGACCACGGCAGAAGATAGAAAGAGAATGAAAGTCATTCCCTATGCCTCGGCCATAGGTTCTATAAAGTATGACATGCTGTGTACCAGATCTATTGTATACCCTACACTATTTTTTGGCAAGGGAGTACAGTAGTGATCTAGGAGTAGATCACTGGGCAACGGTCAAAATTATCCTTAGTGGAATAAGGATGTGTTTCTCGATTATGGAGGTGACAAAAAAAGGGTTCGTTGTAAAGGGTTACATCGATGCAAATTTTGACACTGATCCAGATGACTCTAAATCTCAATCTGGATACATATTGAAAGTGGGAGAAATTAGCTAGAGTAGCTCTGTGCAGAGCATTGTTGACATAGAAATTTGCAAAATACTTACGGATCTGAATGTGGCAGACCCGTTGACTAAACTTCTCTCACAAGCAAAACATGATCACACCTTAGTACTCTTTGGGTGTTAATCACATAGCGATATGAACTAGATTATTGACTCTAGTAAACCCTTTGGGTGTTGGTCACATGTCGATGTGAACTATGGGTGTTAATCACATGGTGATGTGAACTATTGGTATTAAATCACATGGCGATGCGAACTAGATTATTGACTCTAGTGCAAGTGGGAGGCTGAAGGAAATATGCCCTAGAGGCAAGAATAAAGTTATTATTTATTTCCTTATTTCATGATAAATGTTTATTATTCATGCTAGAATTGTATTAACCGGAAACATAATACATGTGTGAATACATAGACAAACATAAGTGTCACTAGTATGCCTCTACTTGACTAGCTCGTTAATCAAAGATGGTTAAGTTTCCTAACCATAGACATGAGTTGTCATTTGATTAACGGGATCACATCATTAGGAGAATGATGTGATTGACTTGACCCATTCCGTTAGCTTAGCACTTGATCGTTTAGTTTGTTGCTATTGCTTTCTTCATGACTTATACATGTTCCTATGACTACGAGATTATGCAACTCCCGTTTACCGGAGGAACACTTTGTGTGCTACCAAACGTCACAACGTAACTGGGTGATTACAAAGGTGCTCTACAGGTGTCTCCGAAGGTACTTGTTGGGTTGGCGTATTTCGAGATTAGGATTTGTCACTCCGATTGTTGGAGACGTATCTCTGGGCCCTCTCGGTAATGCACATCACTATAAGCCTTGCAAGCAATGTGACTAATGAGTTAGTTGCGGGATGATGCATTACGGAACGAGTAAAGAGACTTGCCGGTAACAACATTGAACTAGGTATTGAGATATCGACGATCGAATCTCGGGCAAGTAACATACCGATGACAAAGGGAACAACATATGTTGTTATGCGGTTTGACCAATAAAGATCTTCGTAGAATATGTAGGAGCCAATATGAGCATCCAGGTTCCGCTATTGGTTATTGACCGGAGACGTGTCTCGGTCATGTCTACATAGTTCTCGAACCCGTAGGGTCCGCACGCTTAAAGTTCGATGACGGTTATATTATGAGTTTATGTGTTTTGATGTACCGAAGGTAGTTCGGAGTCCCGGATGTGATCACGGACATGATGAGGAGTATCGAAATGGTCGAGACATGAAGATTGATATTGGAAGCCTATGTTTGGATATCGAAAGTGTTCCGGGTGAAATCAGGATTTTACCGAGTACCGAGAGGTTACCGGAACTCCCGGGGACATAATGGGCCTTAGTGGGACTTGATGGACGAGAGAGGAGGCGGCCAGGGCAAGGGCCGTGCCCCTCCCCCTACTCTGAATAGGACAAGGAGAGGGGGGCGGCGCCCCCCTTCCTTCTTCTCCTCCACCTCTTTCCCCTCTCTCTCCTACTCCAACAAGGAAAAGGGGGGGTCCTACTCCCTGTAGGAGTAGGACTCCTCCTGGAGCGCCCTCTCCCTTGGCCGGTCGCACCCTCCCTTGCTCCTTTATATACGGGGGCAGGGGGCACCCCAAAGACACAACAATTGATTTGTTTGATCTTTTAGCCGTGTGCGGTGCCCCCCTCCACTATAGTCCACCTTGATAATACTGTAGCGGTGCTTAGGCGAAGCCCTGCGTCGGTAGAACATCAACATCGTCACCAAGCCGTCGTGCTGACGAAACTCTCCCTCAACACTCGACTGGATCGGGGTTCGAGGGACGTCATCGGGCTGAACGTGTGCTGAACTCGGAGGTGCCGTGCGTTCGGTACTTGATCGGTCGGATCATGAAGACGTACGACTACATCAACCGCATTGTGCTAACGCTTCCGCTTTCGGTCTATGAGGTTACGTGGACAACACTCTCCCCTCTCGTTGCTATGCATCACCATGATCTTGCGTGTGCGTAGGAATTTTTTTGAAATTACTACGTTCTCAACAGTGGTATCAGAGCCTGGTTTTATGCGTAGATGTCATATGCATGAGTAGAACACAAGCGAGTTGTGGGCGATACAAGTCATACTACTTACCAGCATGTCATACTTTGGTTCGGCGGTATTGTTGGATGAAGCGGACCGGACCGACATTACGCTTACGCTTACGCGAGACTGGTTCTACTGACATGCTTTGCACACAGGTGGCTGGCGGGTGTCAGTTTCTCCAACTTTAGTTGAACCGAGTATGGCTATGCCTGGTCCTTGAGAAGGTTAAAACAGCACTAACTTGACGAACTATCGCTGTGGTTTTGATGTGTAGGTAAGAACGGTTCTTGCTCAGCCCATAGCAGCCACGTAAAACTTGCAACAACAAAGTAGAGGACATCTAACTTGTTTTTGCAGGGGCATGTTGTGATGTGATATGGTTAAGACGTGATGAGATATAAGTTGTTGTATGAGATGATCATGTTTTGTTGAAGTTATCGGCAATTGGCAGAAGCCTTATGGTTGTCTCTTTATTGCATAGATGCAAGTGCCAAATAATTGCTTTACTTTATCGCTATGCGATAGCAATAGTTGCAAGAGCAATAGTTGGCGAGACGACCATGTGACGACACATTGATATAGATCAAGATGATGGAGATCATGGTGTCATGCCGGTGACGATGGAGATCATGATGATGCTTTGGAGATAGAGATCAAAGGCACAAGATGATGATGGCCATATCATGCCACATATTTTGATTGCATGTGATGTTTATCTTTTATACATCTTACTTTGCTTAGTTATGATGGTAGCATTATAAGATGATCTCTCACTAAATTTCAAGATAAAAGTGTTCTCCCTGAGTATGCACCGTTGCCAAAGTTCGTTGTGCCCAGACACCACGTGATGATCGGGTGTGATAAGCTCTACGTCCATCTACAACGGGTGCAAGCCAGTTTTGCACACGCAGAAATACTCTGGTTAAACTTGACGAGCCTAGTATATGCAGATATGGCCCCGGAACACTGGAGACCGAATGGTCGAGCGTCAATCATATAGTAGATATGATCAACATAATGATGTTCACCATTGAAAACTACTCCATTTCGCGTGATGATCGGTTATGGTTTAGTTGATATGGATCACGTGATCACTTAGATGATTAGAGGGATGTCTATCTAAGTGCGAGTTCTTAAGTAATATGATTAATTGAACTTTAATTTATCATGAACTTAGTCCTGGTAGTATTAGCATATCTATGTTGTAGATCAATAGCTCACGTTTAGCTCCTTTGTTTTATTTTTGATATGTTCCTAGAGAAAACTAAGTTGAAAAAATGTTAGTAGCAATGATGCGGATTGGATCCGTGATCTGAGGATTATCCTCATTGCTGCACAGAAGAATTATGTCCTTGATGCACCGCTAGGTGACAGGCCTATTGCAGGAGCAGATGCAGATGTCATGAACGTTTGGCTAGCTCAATATGATGACTACTTGATAGTTTAGTGCACCATGCTTAACAGCTTAGAATCAGGATTTCAAAGACGTTTTGAATGTCATGGACCATATGAGATGTTCCGGGAGTTGAAGTTAATATTTCAAGCAAATACCCGAGTTGAGAGATATGAAGTCTCCAACAAGTTCTATAGCTAAAAGATGGAGGAGAATAGCTCAAGCAGTGAGCATGTGCTCAGATTGTCTGGGTACTACAACCGCTTGAATCAAGTGGGAGTTAATCTTCCAGATAAAATAGTGATTGACAGAATTCTCTAGTCACCATCACCAAGTTAGTAGAACTTCGTGATGAACTATAGTATGCAAGGGATGACGTAAATGATTCCTGAGCTTTTCATGATGATGAAATCGATGAAGGTAGAAATCAAGAAAGAGCATCAAGTGTTGATGATTAACAAGACCACTAGTTTCAAGAAAAGGGAAAGGGAAAGAAAGGGAACTTCAAGAAGAACGGCAAGCAAGTTGCTGCTCAAGTGAAGAAGCCCAAGTCTGGACCTAAGCCTGAGACTAAGTGCTTCTACTGCAAAGGGACTGGTCACTGGAAGCGGAACTGCCCCAAGTATTTGGCGGATAAGAAGGATGGCAAAGTGAACAATGCTATATTTGATATACATGTTATTGATATGTACTTTACTAGTGTTTATAGCAACCCCTCGGTATTTGATACTGGTTCAGTTGCTAAGAGTAGACACTCGAACGGGAGTTGCAGAATGAACAGAGACTGGTGAAGGGTGAAGTGACGATGTGTGTTGGAAGTGGTTCCAAGATTGATGTGATCATCATCGCACACTCCCTATACTTTCGGGATTAGTGTTAAACCTAAATAAATGTTATTTGGTGTTTGCGTTGAGCATGAATATGATTTGGTCATGTTTATTGCAAAATGGTTATTCATTTAAGTTAGAGAATAATTGTTGTTCTGTTTACATGAATAAAACCTTCTATGGTCATACACCCAATGAAAATGGTTCATTGGATCTCTATCGTAGTAATACACATATTCATAATATTGAAGCCAAAAGATGCAAAGTTAATAATGATAGTGCAACTTATTTGTGGCACTGCCATTTAGGTCATATTGGTGTAAAGCGCATGAAGAAACTCCATGCTTATGGGCTTTTGGAATCACTTGATTATGAATCATTTTTGATGCTTGCGAACCATGCCTCATGGGCAAGATGACTAAGACTCCGTTCTCCAGAACAATGGAGCGAGCAACTGACTTATTGGAAATAATACATACTGATGTATGCAGTCCGATGAGCATTGAGGCTCGCGGCAGGTATCGTTATTTTCTGACCTTCACAGATGATTTGAGCAGATATGGGTATATCTACTTGATGAAACATAAGTCTCAAACATTTGAAAAGTTCAAAGAACTTCAGAGTGAAGTGGAAAATCATCGTGACAAGAAAATAAAGTTTCTACGATTTGATCGCAGAGGCAAATATTTGAGTTACGAGTTTGGTCTTCAATTAAAACAATGTGGAATAGTTTCATAAAATCGTGCCACCTGGAATACCACAACATAATGGTGTGTCCGAACGTCATAACCATACTATTATTGGATATAGTGCAATCTATGATGTCTCTTACCGATTTACCACTATCGTTTTGTGGTTATGCATTAGAGACAGTTGCATTCACGTTAAATAGGGCACCATCTAAATCCGTTGAGACGACACCATATGAACTGTGGTTTGGCTAGAAACCTAAGCTGTCGTTTCTTAAAGTTTGGGGTTGCGATGCTTATGTGAAAAAGTTTCAACCTGATAAGCTCTAACCCAAATCGGAGAAATGTGTCTTCATAGAATACCCAAAGGAAACTATTGGGTACACCTTCTATCACAGATCCAAAGGCAAGTTCTTTGTTGCTAAAAGTGGATCCTTTCTAAAGAAGGAGTTTCTCTCGAAAGAAGTGAGTGGGAGGAAAGTAGAACTTGATGAGGTAACTGTACCTGCCCCCTTATTGGAAAGTAGTTCATCACAGAAATCTGTTCCTGTGACTACTACACCAATTAGTGAGGAAGCTAATGATGATGATCATGTAACTTCAGATCAAGTTACTACCGAACCTCGTAGGTAAACCAGAGTGAGATCCGCACCAGAGTGGTACGGTAATCCTCTTCTGGAGGTCATATTACTTGACCATGACGAACCTACAAACTATGAGGAAGCGATGATGAGCCCAGATTCCGCGAAATGGCTTGAGGCCATGAAATCTGAGATGGGATCCATGTATGAGAACAGAGTATGGACTTTGGTTGACTTGCCCAATGATCGACAAACCATATAAAATAAATGGATCTTCAAGAGGAAGACGGACGCTGATAGTAGTGTTACTATCTACAAAGCTATACTTGTCGAAAAAGGTTTTTGACAAAGTTCAAGGTGTTGACAATGATGAGATTTTCTCACCCGTAGCGATGCTTAAGTCTGTCCGAATCATGTTAGCAAATTGCCGCATTTTATGAAATCTGGCAAATGGATAAGCAAAACTGCATTCCTTAAAGGATTTATTAAAGAAAGAGTTGTATATGATGCAACCAGAAGGTTTTGTCAATCCTAAAGGTGCTAACAAAATATGCAAGCTCCAGCGATCCATCTATGGACTGGTGCAAGCATCTCGGAGTTGGAATATACGCTTTGATAAGTTGATCAAAGCATATAGTTTTATACAGACTTGCGGTGAAGCCTGTATTTACAAGAAAGTGAGTGGGAGCACTACAACATTTCTGATAAGTATATGTAAATGACATATTGTTGATCAGAAAAAATGTAGAATTATTCTGCAAAGCATAAATGAGTGTTTGAAAGGAGTTTTTCGAAGAAAGACCTCGGTGAAGCTGCTTACATATTGAGCATCAAGATCTATAGAGATAGATCAAGACGCTTGATAAGTTTTTTCAATGAGTACATACCTTGACAAGATTTTGAAGTAGTTCAAAATGGAACAGTCAAAGAAAGAGTTCATGCCTGTGTTCCAAGGTGTGAAATTGAGTAAGACTCAAAGCCCGACCACGGCAGAAGATAGAAAGAGAATGAAAGTCATTCCCTATGCCTTAGCCATAGGTTCTATAAAGTATGCCATGTTGTGTACCAGATCTATTGTATACCCTACACTATTTTTTTGGCAAGGGAGTACAGTAGTGATCTAGGAGTAGATCACTGGGCAACGGTCAAAATTATCCTTACTGGAATAAGGATATGTTTCTCGATTATGGAGGTGACAAAAAAAGGGTTCGTCGTAAAGGGTTACGTCGATGCAAATTTTGACACTGATCCAGATGACTCTAAATCTCAATCTGGATACATATTGAAAGTGGGAGCAATTAGCTAGAGTAGCTCCGTGCAGAGCATTGTTGACATAGAAATTTGCAAAATACTTACAGATCTGAATGTGGCAGACCCGTTGACTAAACTTCTCTCACAAGCAAAACATGATCACACCTTAGTACTCGTTGGGTGTTAATCACATATAGATGTGAACTAGATTATTGACTCTAGTAAACCCTTTGGGTGTTGGTCACATGTCGATGTGAACTATGGGTGTTAATCACATGGTGATGTGAACTATTGGTATTAAATCACATGGCGATGTGAACTAGATTATTGACTCTAGTGCAAGTGGGAGACTGAAGGAAATATGCCCTAGAGGCAATAATAAAGTTATTATTTATTTCCTTATTTCATGATAAATGTTTATTATTCATGCTAGAATTGTATTAACCAGAAACATAATACATGTGTGAATAAATAGACAAACATCAGTGTCACTAGTATGCCTCTACTTGACTAGCTCGTTAATCAAAGATGGTTAAGTTTCCTAACCATAGACATGAGTTATCATTTTATTAACGGGATCACATCATTAGGAGAATGATGTGATTAACTTGACCCATTCCGTTAGCTTAGCACTTGATCATTTAGTTTGTTGCTATTGCTTTCTTCATGACTTATACATGTTCCTATGACTATGAGATTATGCAACTCCCGTTTACCGGAGGAACACTTTGTGTGCTACCAAACATCACAACATAACCGGGTGATTATAAAGGTGCTCTACAGGTGTCTCCGAAGGTACTTGTTGGGTTGGCGTATTTCGAGATTAGGATTTGTCACTCCGATTGTCGGAGAGGTATCTCTGGGCCCTCTCGGTAATGCACATCACCATAAGCCTTGCAAGCAATGTGACTAATGAGTTAGTTGCGGGATGATGCATTACAGAACGAGTTAAGAGACTTGCCGGTAACGACATTGAACTAGGTATTGAGATATCGACGATCGAATCTCGGGCAAGTAACATACCGATGACAAAGGGAACAACGTATGTTGTTATGCGGTTTGACCGATAAAGATCTTCGTAGAATATGTAGGAGCCAATATGAGCATCCAGGTTCCGCTATTGTTTATTGACCGGAGACGTGTCTCGGCCATGTCTAGATAGTTCTCGAACCCATAGGGTCCGCACGCTTAAAGTTCGATGACGGTTATATTATGAGTTTATGTGTTTTGATGTACCGAAGGAAGTTCGGAGTCCCGGATGTGATCACGGACATGACGAGGAGTCTCGAAATGGTCGAGACATGAAGATTGATATATTGGAAGTTTGTGTTTGGATATCGGAAGTGTTCCGGGTGAAATCGGGATTTTACCGGAGTATCGGGAGGTTACCGGAACCCCCGGGGACATAATGGGCCTTAGTGGGCCTTGGTGGAAGAGAGAGGAGGCGGCCAGGGCAAGGGCCGCGCCCCCTCCCCCCTAGTCCGAATAGGACAAGGAGAGGGGGGCCCTGATGAAGCTATGTACCTAGGGTAGGGTCATGGATCTGTCCAACATACCCTCCCCAAGGACATCTCTACAAAGAATCAGAAGCAGTCGAAGAGAAACCATCATCCACTCGACCACCAGAAGATGTGTTCACTCGACCACCTTGAAGACACTTGACCACTAGAAGATGAGAAGCCCTTCACTCCGCAACGGTCGGGGTTTAAACCATAGCTTTATGGACATTTATAGCACTTTACTTCAGACGTTACCAGTAACGCTCCTCCTTTATGAACATTGAACCCTGTGTAATGGAGTGGAGCTGTTGTCCTGGCGCACTCTATATAAGCCACCCCCTCCTCTGGGACAAGGGTTCGCACTTTCTGTAATTCACACGCATATATCCAGTCGACCGCCTCCGGGCTCCGAGACGTAGGGCTGTTACTTCCTTCGAGAAGGGCCTGAACTCGTAAAACTCGTGTGTACAACTCCTCCATAGCTAGGATCTTGCCTCTACATTCCTATCCCCTATTATACTGTCAGTCTTAGAACCACGACAGTTGGCGCCCACCGTGGGGCAGGTGTCTTAGCGACTTGTTGGAGAAGTTGCAATTTTTCCGATCCCCTTCATCATGGTTTCAGGCGGAGGTTTGGCTGAGGGCCACGAGATCCGTCTCGGCGCGCTCGTGTTTGTCGCCGATGACTCCGCTTGGCTTCAGGAGGCTCCACTAAACGTCGACATGCTCCCCGCCCGCGGGGCGACGCACTTTCGCGCGTGCGTCCGCGGTGTCCTTCTGCGGCAGCCGTCGACCCAGTATCAGTCGGCTACAGCAGCTTTCCCCCTCCCTGCGGCCCGCCGGAGCAAACGTTTCGGTCGGTCGAGACTTCATCGGTGGGTGAGGCATGCAGTGGCCCGCCAGTCGGCCACCCCTCAAGTCGCGGCGATTGAGCCCGATGAAACTCTCTACGGCCTGTTCGATCTATCGACTGGCTCCGTAGAGACCGCATCCGAGTGTGACAGCAGCGACCCAGCGGCTGAAGTTCTGATGGTCAATGGACCACGCAGCCCTCCTGGCTTCACCCGTGAAGACGAAGGCGACGGGAATGGTGATCCGTCGCTCGTTCATGAAGAGTACCGCCCCGAACCCCTCTCTTTGCAGCAGAGGGAGGAACTTCGCCGCCGGAACATGGATGCACTGCATACTCCTATAGTTGGAGAAACCCCTGAGGCCCATGCCTTGGAGCAGGCGTGCTTGGCCAACTTGGTTGAGCACACTCGACTAGAGAACCTCCAGCGCACACTCAACGATCACGCTCAGCAGCGTGCTCCCGAATCCAGTGGACGCCAACTTTTTCCTCCTCCGACTTAGGTATACCGAACCCCAATCCAGAATCTAGCAGCTGCTGCCAGGATAGCGGAGTCGATTCAACCTTCCCAGTCGGAAGCTGGCCGAGGTCTGGTGCAAATCCGAGCCTTGCTCCGGGCGGCGGGAGAACAGAATACGGTTGTATCCCAGTTGCGGAATAGGATCCATAGCAGGTCCGTGGTTGCGGACACAGTTCAGTCGGCCCATAGCCCAAGATCGCCCCCGAGGCGTGAGGGACATGGAGATCGACGAGATCAGTACAGGAACCGTGAGCAGTATGATCACCGAGTCGATCATGATGATCGTCGTCGAGTGCCCACTCCTCCCCAAGGAGTGGGTCGTACGTGCCTCTGCAACATGAAGACAGACGCCCTCAGAGTGTTGGGCGAGGTATTCCAGTCGACCCCAGGGAGCCAGGCTTTGATGCGAGATCTATTCTCGTTCAGGGTTTGGTCGACAGAAACAGAGCTCAGCGAGAAGGCCATGACAGGGGTCTGCAAACCAGCAATAGAGCGCATATCTCAGGTCCAGAGTGCTTCAGCAGAGCTATCAGAGCTGCAGTGATTCCCCCCAACTTCAGGTTGGCGACTGGAGTCAGTAAGTTCACTGGTGAGTCCAAGCCTGACACTTGGCTTGAAGACTACCGAGTGGCTGTCCAGATTGGTGGCGGCAATGATGAAGTGGCCATGAAACACCTTCCTCTGATGTTGGAGGGTTCGGCTAGAGCATGGCTGGATCAGTTGACGCCTGGCAGTATTTATACCTGGGAAGATCTCGCCCGAGTGTTTGTCAGAACATTCGAGGGCACTTGCAAACGACCGGCAGGTTTGACAGAATTACAGTGTTGTGTTCAGAAACCGAATGAAACTTTGAGGGATTATATCCAGAGATGGATCACCCTACACCACATGGTAGAGGATGTGTCAGATCATCAGGCAATTTGTGCCTTTAAGGAAGGTGTCAGGTATCGGGAGTTGAATATGAAATTCGGCCGGACAGGAAATATGACTCTGGCTCGGATGATGGAAATTGCCACCAAGTATGCCAATGGTGAAGAAGAAGAACGACTCCGGAGTGGCAAGCACAAAGCAGTCGCCCACGAAGCCGGAGGAGGAAACTCCGGTTGGAAACAAAAGCGCAAGGCCGAGCCAGCTGCTCCTCGTGAAGCCTTGGCTATGGTTCAAGGAAAGTTCAAGGGGAAGCCCAAGGGGCTGTGGAACCCCAAGAAAGTAAAAGATCAAGATGGAAATGACGTGTTGGATTTGTCATGCCACATCCACACCAAAAAAGATGAGGGTAATTTCATTTACCCGAAGCACACCACTCGGCAGTGTCGGCTCCTAATCCAGCAATTCCGAGAGAAACAACCCAAGGAAAAGGAGAAGGAAGCAGACAAGGCTGAGGATGAGGAAGGGGATGATGATGGTTATCCCCATGTGAATTCCACTCTGATGATTTTTGCTGACGTTGAGAGCAAAAGTCGATTGAAAGTCATCAACAGAGAAGTGAACATGGTCGCTCCGGTGACACCCAGTTACCTGAAATGGTCACAGACCGCCATTACATTCGACCAGTCTGATCATCGAGCACACATAGCCACTCCCGGGAGGCAAGCACTGGTGGTCGACCCGGTGGTCGAAGGCACTTGACTGACAAAGGTCCTGATGGACGGTGGCAGTGGCCTGAACATACTGTATGCATAGATGTTGAAGGGAATGGGCATTCCGATGTCCAGACTCAGTGAAAGCAATATGAGTTTCCATGGGGTCATTCCAGGCAAGAAGGCTGCATCCCCCGGTCAGATTGCGCTCGACGTGGTTTTCGGTGATTCCAAAAATTACCGCAAAGAAAAGTTGACATTTGAAGTTGTGGATTTCCAGAGTGCTTATCATGCCATTCTGGGCAGGCCAGCTTATGCACGTTTTATGGCTCGAACATGTTACGTATACCTCAAATTGAAGATGCCTGGTCCCAAAGGGGTGATCACTATCTCTGGTAATCGGAAGAAGGCAGAAGAGTGCTTCCAGAAGGGCTCAAAGATCGCCGATGCTCAAATGGTCGTGGTAGAATTGCAAGAATACCAGAAAAACGCAGATCCGAGTGATTTGTTGCGAGCCAAGAAGCCATCCACAGATTCAGCATTCCAGTCGTCTGGCGAAACGAAGTCGATTCACATTCACCCGACAGACCCCAATGCTGCTCCGACTCACATTTCAACCACTCTCGACTCCAAATAGGAAGAAGCGCTCATCCAGTTCCTCCGTGAGAACTGGGACATCTTTGCATGGAAGCCTTCTGACATGCCGGGTGTTCCCAGGGGACTGGCTGAGCATCGTTTGCGAGTCGACCCAAAAGTGAAACCAGTCAAAGAGCATCTTCGACGGTCCGCCATACAGAAGAGAAAGGCAATCGATGAAGAGGTGGCTCGGCTTTTGGTAGCTGAGTTTATCCGAGAGATTTACCACTCGAGTGGTTAGCCAATGTTGTCATGGTCCCAAAGAAGGACGACTCACTTTGCATGTGCATTGATTTCAAGCATATCAATCGGGCCTGCCCGAAAGATCACTTTCCTCTCCCTCGCATCGACCAAATAGTCGACTCGACTGCAGGGTGCGAGCGTTTGTCCTTTTTGGACGCCTACTCCGGGTACCACCAGATCCGTCTGTACGGACCCGACGAGATAAAGACAGCTTTTATCACCCCGTTTGGGTGCTTCTGTTATGTCACAATGCCATTCGGTTTGAAGAACACTAGAGCCACATTCATGCGGATGATTCAGAAGTGCCTGCTCACTCAGATCAGTCGGAATGTGGAAGCATACACGGATGACATTGTGGTCAAGTCACGTAAAGGTTCTGACCTACTGACTAACCTTGCTGAAACCTTTGCCAGCCTCATAAGGTATGATATCAAGCTCAATCCATCAAAGTGCACGTTTGGAGTTCCGGGCGGAAAATTACTCGGTCTCCTTGTTTCCGAACGAGGAATCGATGCTAACCCAGAGAAAGTGGGTGATATACTCCGAATGAAACGCCCTATGCGTGTGCATGATGTCCAGAAGCTTACTGGTTGCTTGGCCGCCCTAAGTCGATTCATTTCTCGCCTCGGTGAAAAGGCGCTGCCTCTTTACCGACTGATGAAGAAATCAGATAAGTTCGAGTGGACCCCAGAAGCTGATACAGCATTTGCAGAGCTAAAAGCCCTGCTTTCCACCCAGCGATGCTTGCTGCTCCAATCAGCAAAGAGCCTCTACTGCTTTATATAGCAGCCACTGGACAAGTCGTCAGTACAGTACTTACGGTCGAGCGGGAAGAAGAAGGAAAAGCTTATAAAGTTCAGCGCCCAGTTTATTATATTTCTGAAGTCCTGACTCCGTCAAAGCAGAGATATCCGCACTATCAGAAGCTTGTCTATGGGATTTACATGACCACGAAGAAGGTTGCTGTAACATCCCAAATTTTCAATTTGGAATGTTTTACACTAGATCAGATGCATATCATATTTTCTTGCATTTTGGTTGATCCTAGAAATTTCACGCAGCTCAAGGACCTTCGGAGAGAGTTGGAGATTTCGTTATTTTCATAATTGAGAGTTTTCTCGAATTTGAAAAGAGGGTCATTTGATTTATTTATTTCATCTTCAATTATTTTTCCGACGTCAAAAATAAGAGAGCGGGAATAATAGGACTTTCCCAAATTTAGGAAAAAAATGAAGATATAATAAATAGATCAATTTTTGTTTGCCGGAGTTTTATTTGCATTTTATTTGGATAGGGAAAAATGCGTGTTTTCAAAAATTGCATTTTAGGTCCGTAGAAAAGTTCTTTTTGTTCGGCTCATTTTTAGGAGTCGGAGAAAATTTACTTTTAGATTTTTGGAGCCCGTTTCGTTTAGTTTTCTTTTGTTTTTCTGCGCGCGAAATCTGTAAAAAAATATATAAAAAAAAATTTGAGCAGCGCCTTGGGCCAAAGGCCCAAGCCAAGCCACCTACCGCTGCGCTCCCAGGCGCCAGGCGGCGAGCCAGGAGCCGGCCGCCGTCGCCTCTTGCTAGGACCGAATCCTTTTAGGATTCTAGGACGCCCCCTTGTCTCTTTTCCTTATTCCGTTTATTTTCTAGATCTTTCCTATTTCTATTCTAATTCTTTGTCCTCTACCCCAAGTAAACTCCTCCCCTCCCCAATATAAATACCCAAGCACCCCCCCCCTCTAAACACATCAAATCAAAGCCCCTCTCCTCCACACCGCACCACCCCACCCGCGCCGCCGCACCACCTCACCCGCGCCGCGGCACCACCCCACCCGCGCCGCCGCACCACCTCACCCGCGCCTCACCCGCCCTCTGCCGCACCTTGCCTACACCGCCGCCGCACCTTGCCCATGCCGCCGCCCTACGCCGCCGCCGCCGGAGCCCCTCGCCGGAGGTAGCCCCGCGCTACATCTATTCTTTTTCTCGGATCGTTTTCTTCTAATCGTTCCGATTCTTTTCTTCCCTAAACCGTTCCGGTTTTCTAGATCGGTTTTTCGTTCGGTTTTTCTTCTCCGAAACCCTAGATCGGATTCGTTTTCTTCTCCGATTTAGTTGTCTTTGGACCGTTCGCCGGACCGTTCGTCCTAACGAACGTGATCACCGGATTTTTCTAGGTTAACGACGTCCGTTCGTTTAACCGTTCTTTTTCTTTTCGTCGGATTTATTCCGCGATCGCGATCTTAGATCCGATCTTCTTTCTAGTCTTTCTTTTCGCTCGTTTATCGGAATCAGGTGATTCAAGCGCCTAGAGTTTCGTCTCGAAACTGCCGTTCCGTCTAATCAACTTGAAAAAGCTTTTACTACAGTAAAATTTTGACCTAGATTCAACTTGCTAGAACCGAGTCGTTTTCTTCTGCCGTTTGTTTTCCGGTTTTTTTTGCTTCGTTCTTTCTTTGCAACCGGAGTTCTTAAATTGAACTTTCTGGTTCGTTCTCTTGTTCGAGTTTTACTTGTGCTTTAGATGAGTATTTATTGTGTGGTTACTATTGTTTGCTTATGATAGATTGACCGGAGTGTGACGAGTAGATCTATCAAGAGTTTTAAGTGCGAATCATCTTCAGCTACATTGCAGGCAAGTTCACACTTTGATCATACCTTTTCTACAACCCAGTTTTATTGCATTAGATCAATCCTCACACATTGCATGATTAGGATCTAATTAAATTGTGGGATGGGAAGTAGATGAGGTAGTACCTATTACCTGTATTATTATCAAACCCTTGGGAGTTACTTCTACGTTTGCTTATTATGCCATGCTATGCTAGTAGACGTGGATTGGGTGAGTGATATCCATGACAGATGTGAGATTGATAATTTTAATGGTTTATCTAAGGTGGCAACCTAACACACATCTGGTGGATTGAGGCACCTGATGTCTATCAGGACTTGCCTGTTTTTTTCGGACCGTCACCCAGGCTCAAAGGGATCATAAGATCTTTCATGCTAGAAACTTCTGTGTGCAGCCACAAGCCATTATGGGCTCTGGCATAGTTGACTAAGTTGTGCGAACTCTTACGGGGTGGACTAGCAGATGTAGGGGTTGTAGGTGGTACGGTCTACCCCACATGTAAGGTGCTAGCGCTTCTGAAAGACTGTGTCTCGGTCATCCGTCTTCTCAAACACCATGTAGTGCGAGAAACCAAACGGAGGCGACCGAGTCTTGTGGGGAAAAGTGCGCAAACCTCTGCAGAGTAACAAACTAATCATGATTAGCCGTGTCCCCGGTTATGGACAACTTGAGTATCTAGTACTTGAATATCATTGTGAATCTCAACATGTTACTTCTAATTAATGTTATTGGGTTTTAATTATTTTTAATTAGGATTGAGAATGCTGTCAACCATTCTCAATATTTCACAACCACCATGATAGTTAAATAAATTTATTCCTTTGCAGTAGGGAAAAATTGGCTTTACGCGAAAACCTTATAACCATAGAGCTTTTCCACCAGCCAAATATGCATATAGTGATAGCCATTGTTCATCATTCTCTATGGTGTGAATTTGCCAGTACATTCAATGTACTGACCCGTTTCGGGCTGCAACGTCTTATGTTGCAGGTTTCTTATGACGAGTAAGTGATACGTTAGGGTTACGATTTCTACACTCAACTTTGCCGTTGGTGTTGATGGGAAACCACAACCTTGTTGCTTCCGCTATATTTGGATTGAGGTAATAGTATTTACATTACTTTATACATGTGATTTACCTCTGTTATAAATCCTTCGAGTACTGTGTGTGTCAGCATACTGATCCAGGGATGACACATAAGCACAGAGACTTGATCCATTCGGGTCGGGTCGCTACAGTTGCACACTATTTCTCTGATCACTCTGTTATAGTCGTCAGCGACGCTCCATTGTCAGAGATTCTGCACAACAGAGATGCAACTGGTCGAGTGGCAAAATGGGCGATTGAACTCCTTCCCTTGGATATCAAGTTTGAGGCAAAGAAAGCTATCAAGTCCCAAGCAATAGCAGATTTCCTTGCTGAGTGGATCGAATATCAACTGCCGACTCAAGTTCACTCGGAGCACTGGACCATGTTCTTTGATGGATCCAAAATGCTGAATGGTTCTGGTGCTGGGGTAGTACTAGTATCCCCCTGAGGAGACAGGCTTAGATATGTCCTCCAGATTCACTTTGATTCCTCCAACAATGAAGCAAAATATGAAGCACTCCTATATGGGTTGCGCATGGCCATCTCACTCGGCGTCCGTCGCCTCATGGTCTACGGCGACTCAGATTTGGTAGTCAATCAAGTGATGAAGGAGTGGGATGTCAGAAGCCCAGCCATGACTGGTTACTGCAACGCGTTGAGGAAGCTGGAAAAGAAGTTTGAGGGGTTAGAGCTCCATCACATACCTCGACTGAAAAATCAAGCAGCCGATGACTTGGCAAAGATAGGTTCCAAGAGAGAAGCCATTCCCAGCAATGTGTTTTTGGAGCATATTCACACACCGATAGTTCAGGAAGATCCTTTTACTGAAGAGCCCCCGCAGCCTAAGAGCACCACATACCCGACTGAAGTCGAGGTCCCAGCCGTGGTCGACCTGATCATGGAGGTTCTGGCCATTACTCCTGACTGGACAATACCCTACATTGCGTACATCCTCAGGAAAAGAACTCCCAGAGGATGAGGAAGAGGCTCGATAGATCGTCCGTCGATCCAAGGCCTTTACTGTGATAAGAGGACAACTGTTCAGGGAAAGCGTGACTGGAGTAGGTCAGAAATGCATAACACCAGAAGAAGGTCGAATGATCCTCAATGACATCCACTCGGGGATCTGTGGTCACCATGCGTCCTCTCGGGCCATCGTGGCTAAAGCATACCGAGCTGGATTCTATTGGCCATGAGCAAATGAAATGGCGAAAGATATAGTCGACAGATGTGAAGGCTGCCAGTTTTACTCTGACATGTCTCACAAGCCAGCGTCAGCCCTGAAGACCATCCCCCTCATCTGGCCCTTTGCTGTTTGGGGACTGGATATGGTTGGACCACTGAGAACTGGCAGGAGCGGCTTCACTCATGTGCTTGTTGCAGTCGAAAAGTTTACCAAATGGATCGAAGCTAAACCTATGAAGAACCTTGAGGCCAGCACCGTTGTCAGTTTTATCAGAGAATTGACATTCAGATATGGAGTTCCACACAACATCGTCACGGACAACGGGTCGAACTTCGATTCCGATGAGTTTAGAGCTTTCTGCGCTTATCAAGGCACACGAGTCGACCATGCTTCAGTCGCTCAGCCGCAGTCGAATGGACAAGCAGAAAGAGCCAATGGCCTAATTCTCAAAGGACTGAAACCCCGACTGATGTGTGATCTCAAACACGCAGCAGGCGCTTGGGTTTATGAACTTCTGTCAGTTCTGTGGGGTTTAAGGACAACTCCTAATCGGTCGACCGGTCGAACTCCTTTCTTCTTAGTCTATGGAGCCGAAGCTATTCTGCCAAGTGACCTGCTCCACAACGCACCCCGAGTCGAGCTCTTCTCCGAAGAGGAAGCAGAGCAGGCCCGTCAAGATTCAGTCGATCTCTTAGAGGAGGAAAGAGAGATGGCCTTGATCCGGTCGACCATTTATCAGCAAGACTTGCGTCGATTCCACGCCAGAAATGTGAGGGGTCGAGCCTTTCAAGAAGGAGACCTGGTTCTTCGAGTGGATCAACAGAAACCACACAAGCTCGCCCCGGCTTGGGAAGGCCCCTTCATCATCACCAAAGTTCTTCACAATAGAGCATACCATCTTTACAGTGTTGAGCATCAGAAAGTACTCGCCTAAGTTCTCTCACTCGGAGACTTAGCTGCAGTCCATACTCGCCTAAGTTTGAAAAATCCTACCGAGTGGAGAGCAATCCTCCCACTCAGGGGCTTAGCTGCAGTCCGTACTCGCCTAAGTTCTCTCACTCGGAGACTTAGCTGCAGTCAGGTACTCGCCTAAGTTTGAAAAATCCTACCGAGTGGAGAGCAATCCTCCCACTCGGGGGCTTAGCTGCAGTCCATAGTACTCGCCTAAGTTTGAAAAATCCTATCGAGTGGAGAGCAATCCTCCCACTCGGGGGCTTAGCTGCAGTCCAGTACTCGCCTAAGTTCTCTCACTCGGAACTTAGCTGCAGTCCAGTACTCGCCTAAGTTTGAAAAAAATTCTACTGAGTGGAGAGCAATCCTCCCACTCGGGGGCTTAGCTGCAGTCCAGCACTCGCCTAAGTTCTCTCACTCGGAGGCTTAGCTGCAGTCCAGTACTCGCCTAAGTTTGAAAAATCCTACCGAGTGGAGAGCAATCCTCCCACTCGGGGGCTTAGCTGCTTCCAACACTCGCCTAAGTTCTCTCACTCGGAGGCTTAGCTGCAGTCCAAGTACTTCGCCTAAGTTTGAAAAATCCTACTCGAGTGGAGAGCAATCCTCCCACTCGGGGGCTTAGCTGTAGTCCAGCACTCGCCTAAGTTCTCTCCTCGGAGGCTTAGCTGCAGTCCAATACTCGCCTAAGTTTGAAAAATCCTACCGAGTGGAGAGCAATCCTCCCACTCGGGGGCTTAGCTGCAGTCCAGTACTCCCTAAGTTCTCTCACTCGAAGGCTTAGCTGCAGTCCAATACTCGCCTAAGTTCGAAAAAATCCTACCGAGTGGAGAGCAATCCTCCCACTCGGGGGCTTAGCTGCAGTCCAGTACTCGCCTAAGTTCTCTCACTCGGAGGCTTAGCGCTGCAGTCCAGTATCTTCCTAAGTTCGAAACATATCCCTATCCGCAAGGACGACGAGGTGTAGGTCGACTGCAACCTTCTCCTTTGGAGCTACGGCACAAGTACAATGTACGCTCCATCCCTATCCGCAAGGACAACAGGGTGCAGGTCGACTGCAACCTTCTCCTTCGGAGCTACGGCACAAGTACAACGTACGCTCCATCCCTATCCGCAAGGACGACGAGGTGCAGGTCCACTGCAACCTTCTCCTTCGGAGCTACGGCACAAATACAACATGCGCTCCATCCATATCCGCAAGGACGACAAGGTGCAGGTCGACTGCAACCTTCTCCTTCGGAGCTACGGCACAAGTACAACATGCGCTCCATCCCTATCCGCAAGGACGACGAAGCGCAGGTCGACTGGAGCCACCACTTCAGAGCTGCATCTCCAGCGCAAAGACTATTCCGAGCAGTGAACAAAGTCCATTCGGAGGCAAAACGAAAGCACATTCGGAGATAAACCAAATTCGGATAAATCCTAAAGTTCCAAGCAGCAAATCCAAAGTATTCGTGCATCAAGCCCGAAGGAGTTTAACGGTTACAGCAATCACTCGGCATTCCGAGGCAAATTTAAAGTAGATTCAAGTCTCATAAGTTTGTTCACTCGGCAGGAGGAGGGCTAGCAGGCTCGACGAATGCGTCCAGGTCGATCCCATCAGCGATCCGAGTAGCGGCAGCAATGAAAGTCTCCATGAAGGATTGGAAGTCATGCTTTTTGGTGTTAGCGACTTTGATCGCAGCCAGCTTGTCTTCACAAGCCTCCTTGCAATGGACTCGCACCAAGGACAGCGCCACGTTAGCACCACACCGGGCGGAGGACTTCTTCCATTCTTGCACTCGGTCAGGGATCCCGTTCAGTCGAGCCATCAGGGATTCCAGGTCATTTTGAAGCGTCGCCCTTGGCCAAAGCGATGAGTCGATTCGGGAGACTACCTCCTTCAGGCGCATGAGGTAGCTTGTGGCGCTGGCAATGTGGGACTCCAGTTGGAGCACGTTCATTGCAGTTTCGTCGCAAACTGGAGAAGCGTAGGGTCCAGACCCGTCTCGACCTTTCCAGTTTCCTCGTCGAAGTCTTGGCAGAATTCTGCAGCCAAAAATTAGTGAGTCGACCGAGCAGGATCCGATCACAAGCATCAACACAGTCGGTTTAAAAGAAATACCTTCCAGCGTGAGATAGAGCTTCTTGGCAAGAGTCCTCAGATAAGCTTCCGTGTCATTCCTCTTGCGGATCGCGGACTCCAGTTTTTCATTCAGGGCAACCTTGTCCTTCTTCAGACTAGTCACTTCACGGTTAGCTTCATTGAGGCAAGATTTCAGTTTGTTCACCTCCCCTTCCGGCGTTCCGACTGAAGCAAGCTTCTGGTCTGCGAGAGCAGTTTTATCTTGAGCTGCTTTTTGCGTGGCGGCGAGGTCCGAGTCCTTTTTCTCCAGATCCAACTTCATTTTCTCTGCAAAGAAGCAATCGAATCAAACAAGAGATCAAAGAAATATATTGAAAGTCAGTCGACAGCTAGTTACCGTCCATACCAGCAGCTTCGTCTTGAGCTTTCTTCAGATTCTGCTGGGCCAATTCCAAGTCGAGGTTGAGTTGCCTCTGCTTCTCCTCAAGTTCAGCAAACTTGGAAATAAGAGTACAAGACTTCTGCAGAAGGCAAAAGACAGGTCAGTCGATAAGATCAAAGGTTGTTTACTTCCGAGTGAATAAAACCTAAAGAAGTTCGCTTAGACCCCAGCCGACTGCACACAGTCGACTGCGGTCTCGGGGGCTACACCCAGCGGGTGCACTTGGCGTGCCTCCACTGATTAAGACCCAACTCGACCGGTCCACCCGGACCAAGTCAAAAAAAAAGTTGTTCAGACCACAGTCGACTGCCAGCAGTCGACTGCGATCTCGGGGACTGCACCCAGTGGGTGCACTTGGCGTGCCCCCACCAGTTCAGATCCTACTCGGTTGGTCCGCCTGAGCCGAGTGGAAGAAAAGAAAAAGAAACGAAGGTAGAACTCAGACCCCAGTCGACTGCCAGCAGTCGACCGCGGTCTCGGGGACTACACCCAGTGGGTGCACTTAGCGTGCCCCCACCGGTTCAGATCCCACTCGCCCAGACCGAGTGGAAGAACGCAACTACCAGAGACAACAAAACACCCATTGGATGCTCTGATTCGACGCAAACAACAGGAGATTGTGTAGAAGAAAATTTTTCAGGTAGCATATCCTCATAGAACAAGAGCAATCCGAAAGTCTACTTACCTGGACATTGGCCCGAAGAGCAGCACTGGCGTCGTAGGCAGCCTGGCTATTCTCATGCACCGTCTTCACCCGCTCCATCATCACGTCAGCCTGTCAGATGGCTTCCGCAGCCGCTTCCGACTGGTTGTCCGAGACGGGGTAGCTGGTGAAAAAGAGAGCAGACGACCCAGGTGTGGCAGCTTGGAGCTCCGTGGCGTGGAGTTGGACGACTGAAGGAATCACCGGTGCAGTCGACGGTGCGGGGTGCTCACTCGACAAGGGTGCAGCGAAGGTTATAGAGGCCCTGCCCGCGTCTTCAGGTTGACGGACGGGTGGTGTTGTTGTTGGCCCTTGCCGAGACATCTTGCCAGCTGCTACCTTCTTGCTCTTCCTGGGCTTAAGAGCCACATCTTCATCGTCATCTGGAAGATCGATGATGTTGGGTGGAGCTGCAAGACAGATCATTCGACCCCAAGTGAACCATTAGAATACAATCGACCAAGGAATCAAGAACAAGATCATAAGAGTTTCTACCTGGGTTAGAGGTAACCGCATCTTCCATCTCCTCGTCTCGGTACTGGAGAGAAGAGGTTCCTGACGTAGCAGCACTACAAAGACCCGCATCCAGTCGGTTACGTTCTGTTACTTTAGTCGACGAAAAGAACAAGTCAGATGATTACCCGGAGATAGTAGGGACGGTCACTTTGATCCTGGGCAAAGCCTTTGGCAGTTTGGAGGAGGTGGCTTTCGGTGCTTTCGGCGCTGGAGGCGGCACAACTTTGGGCTGCTTCGGAGCCTTCTCAATCGGCGTCGGGGAAGACGTCCTGGGATGCTTCGAAGACTGCCCAATCGGCGCGGCCACCAGGCCCTGAGCGCTCGCCGGGTCATGAGCATGGTTGGATCTCCTCTCCCTGCGGGGAGGCGAGTTGACCTCTTCGTCATCAGTCGATTCGTCGCTCTCCTCGTCCTCCTCGGCACCTGAGTACCCTTCACCGCTCTCGCCCCCGCTCGCTCCTTCCTCGATGTCTTGCTCCTGCACTCCATTGGGCATTGAGTACATGTCGATGAGGGCCTGAAAAGACAACGATCAAAAGAAATTCAGTCGACCATCAACAAGATGTCACACAGTGAATCAGAAAGATACTTGATAAAATAGAATCATACCTGCTCCGACTGACGCGAGTGGTCGAATGGAATCACCCTCCTAGACCCCCGAGGGTTGTATTTGTT
Source organism: Triticum urartu (assembly GCF_003073215.2). NCBI lineage: Eukaryota > Viridiplantae > Streptophyta > Magnoliopsida > Poales > Poaceae > Triticum > Triticum urartu. The sequence continues at coordinate 120,677,177 of NC_053025.1, read as the reverse complement.
GCTGGTGATCCCCATCAGCCACTTCTCCAAGGTGTCCTCGCTGACGTCCTCCGGGTGGATCCGAGTGGAATCCTCGAGCCCAGAGTACATCCACATCGGATGATCACGTGCCTGAAGCGGTTGGATGCGTCGACCGAGAAAGACCTCCAGCAGGTCCATCCCGGTCACCCCGTCGCGGACAAGTTGGACGACCCGCTCGACCAGCACCTTGACCTGCGCCTTCTCTTCTGGAACCACCTTCAGGGGGGCGGGCTTCTCCACTTGAGCCAAAGAAAAGGGAGGAGGTCTAGTCGACTGACCCGGGGTCGGCTGGTCCTTGCAATAAAACCAAGTCGACTGCCAGCCCCGGACCGAATCAGGAAGGATCATTGCTGGGAAGGTCCTCTTGCTCCTCACCTAGATCCCCAGGCCCCCACACATCTGGATCACTTGCGTCCTCTCATCACTTGGATTGGCTTTTTTGACCGACTGGGAGCGGCAGGTGAAGATGTGTTTGAAAAGACCCCAGTGCGGTCGACAACCCAAGAAATTTTCACACATTGAAACGAAAGCGGCCAGATAGACTATGGTGTTTGGAGTGAAATGGTGGAGCTGAGCCCCAAAGAAGTTCAAAAAGCCCCGGAAGAAAGGATGGGGAGGCAATGAGAATCCGCGATCTACGTGGGTGGCGAGGAGAACGCACTCACCCTCCCTTGGCTGTGGCTCGGTCTCGTTCCCCGGGAGCCGTGCCGACTTGTGGGGGATCAGTCCCTCCTCCACCAGGTCGTCGAGGTCGTCCTGGCTGATCGTCGAGCGGATCCAGTCGCCCTGGATCCAGCCCGGCGACAGGCCGGATCTCGACGAGGATCCGCCCCGGCTGGTCCGCTTGCCCTTCGCCTTCGCGGTCGCCTTCTTCGCGCGCTCCAGCGCCACCGTCTTATCTTTCCCCATGGCGACGGATCGAGTTCGAGAGAGGGTCCGGTGATGAGAGCAGAGGGGAGCATGGCGGAGAGGTCGGAGGAAGAAGAAAAGAGAATAGGAGCGCACGAGGCAGAGGCCTGGTCCGGTGCCTTTTATAAGGTCATTCCCCGAGTGACTGACTGGTGGACCCAGACAATCTAAACAAATCCCGCAACAGTCACGCGCGTAGTACGTGGCGAAAAAGGTGGCACGGAGATCGAGGAGACTTGCCTAATCCGTCTCGATTACCACGGTCTTGCCCGTCCGGCGCGCTTCCCAAAATTCGAATCCCGCAAAATCCGCGGAGAGCAGAGCAACTTGCCAGACTGAAAACGTCTTCTACATTATCATTCGGAATTCTACCGTGAAAATTCACTCGACAAAAACCAAGAATGGACCAAGGCGACTGAAAAAGGAGCCGACGTCGTCTCCTCAGTTCATTGTTCCAGAACAAGATATGCTCATAGCACAAAGAATGAGTCGGAAGTGTTCCCAACTCCTTCCTCACTCAAACCCTAATCCACTCAGGGGCTAATGATGAAGCTATGTACCTAGGGTAGGGTCATGGATCTGTCCAACATACCCTCCCCAAGGACATCTCTACAAAGAATCAGAAGCAGTCGAAGAGAAACCATCATCCACTCAACCACCAGAAGATGTGTTCACTCGACCACCTTGAAGACACTCGACCACCAGAAGATGAGAAGCCCTTCACTCCGCAACGGTCGGGGTTTAAACCATAGCTTTATGGACATTTATAGCACTTTACTTCGAACGTTACCAGTAACGCTCCTCCTTTATGAACATTGAACCCTGTGTAATGGAGGGGAGCTGGGGTCCTGACGCACTCTATATAAGCCACCCCCCTCCTCTGGGACAAGGGTTCGCACTTTCTGTAATTCACACACATATATCCAGTCGACCGCCTCCGGGCTCCAAGACGTAGGGCTGTTACTTCCTCTGAGAAGGGCCTGAACTCGTAAAACTCGTGTGTACAACTCCTCCATAGCTAGGATCTTGCCTCTACATTCCTACCCCCCTATTCTACTGTCAGTCTTAGAACCACGACACCCCCCCTTCCTTCTTCTCCTCCACCTCTTTCCCCTCTCTCTCCTAGTCCAACAAGGAAAAGGGGGGGTCCTACTCCCGGTAGGAGTAGGACTCCTCCTGGCGCGCCCTCTCCCTTGGCCGGCCGCACCCCCCCTTGCTCCTTTATATACGGGGGCAGGGGCACCCCAAAGACACAACAATTGATCTGTTTGATCTTTTAGCCGTGTGCGGTGCCCCCCTCCACTATAGTCCACCTCGATAATACTGTAGCGGTGCTTAGGCGAAGCCTTGCGTTGGTAGAACATCAACATCGTCACCACGCCATCGTGCTGACGAAACTCTCCCTCAACACTTGGCTGGATCGGAGTTCGAGGGACGTCATCGGACTGAACGTGTGCTGAACTCGGTGGTACCGTGCGTTCGGTACTTGATCGGTCGGATCATGAAGACGTACGACTACATCAACCGTGTTGTGCTAACGCTTCCGCTTTCGGTCTACGAGGGTACGTGGACAACACTCTCCCCTCTCGTTGCTATGCATCACCATGATCTTGCGTGTGCGTAGGAATTTTTTTGAAATTACTACGTTCCCTAACAGTAACTTCATCATCACCGCCGCCACGCCGTCGCGCTGACGGAACTCTCCCTCGGCCTCAACTGGAGCAAGAGTTCGAGGGACGTCACCGAGCTGAACGTGTGCAGATCGCGGAGGTGCCGTATGTTCGGTACTTGGATCGGTTGGATCGTGAAGACGTTCGACTACATCAACCGCGTTAGTAAACGCTTCCGCTTTCGGTCTACGAGGGTACGTAGATACACTCTCCCCGCTCGTTGCTATGCTTCTCCTAGATAGATCTTGCGTGATCGTAGACAAATTTTTTGAAATAGTACGTTCCCAACGTGATTGATGTTGAAATGCTATTGTGATCCTTTTGTAGGAACTTGGTTAAACTTGAGGAATTTTGACCTGTGAAAAACTTGAGGGTCTGTTTTATGGGAAGGGGAAAGGGTAGTTTTTCTTTATGCTTTTCTCATTTTCTATTGATTTATGCATTTTAGGTGTTTTCTGAAAATCTAACTCATATATTGGATACTTTGTGAATTGCTTGATGTGAAATCAATAATGGAATAGTTGAGGGATTGATTGATGTTGATATGCTATTGTGAACCTTTTGTAGGAACTTGATTAAACTTGAGGAATTTTGACCTGTGAAAAACTTAAGGGTCTGTTTTATGAGAAGGGGAAAGGGTAGTTTTTCTTTATGCTTTTCTCATTTTCTATTGATTTTATGCATTTTAGGTGCTTTCTGAAAATCTAATCATCAAAGCTGAACAAACATTGCATCAAGTAACGCATGGTCGTTGCACAAGTCGCAGGTTCATCGTGTCTACATGCATACATACATACATACACGCATACACACATACACAACCTATCGCTATGAGCGCCTTTGAGAGACTGAGTCTGGCAGGTGTCTTCGTAGTTGATCGGAACGTCTCCTGAAACCTGGGAGTGGTTTGGACTGAAACTATAGTTTCAGATCGGTTTTCCAGTTGGTCTCCTTTGGTTTGGATTAAATGGGCTGACCTCCTAATGTAGACTGGTTTGGTTTGGGTTTTTCCTATTGTCGGCTTGGTCTGGTTTGGTCTGGTCATAGACCAAACGGTCTCAAACCGTTCCAACCCATAGATTGAGAACTAAATCAGCGACCAGATTCCCTTCCGGATCAAAAAAAGCATGCATTGGCAACGTCCTTCTCGTCTTCTCCACTGCCGGTGTCGACCATGCTCCTGCTCTCTCGATGACATGTCCGTGCTCTGGCATGTACCTGATCGGCGTGTACTGCACTAGCACGGAGACACAGACCAGCGTCGACCAAGTTCTTTGGGCGCTCGTCTCGCGAGCCTCGGCTTACTACGACACGGCCATCGTCTGCTCCTCCTCCTCGGCAATCTGGAGCCTTGTGTAGTGCTGCGGCAATGTCCCCCGGCAGGACTGAGCGCTCTGCGTGGCCGCGGCTGTGCGGGCACGGGCCACAAGCTAAGCCTTCTCCTCAACACCCAGAACACCACCGGCATGGACCTGGTCACTTTCGACCGAGCGCAGGGGAAGTTCATGTCCGGCAACGGCGCGAACAATGAGCTGGCAACGGACACGGTGCATCTCAGATGCGGCGGCGGCGGAACCATGACGACCATCTACAGGCTTGGGTATTGCGCCAGGGACATCAAGGCGGCGGACTGCGGGCTGTGTGTGGCGCACACGGTGGCCGAGCTGCCCAACTATTGTCAGACCGCATGATATACAACAGTTGCATGGCGCTATATGAGGTGTACCGCTACTTCTTCCCGCTCAACGGCGCCGGCGAGTTGGCCGACGAGGTCGGACAGTGCAAACATGATCTCCTTAACCCGTGATGGATGGAGTTCAGCTATAGTCAACTACAGTGGTTATATCTAGCATTATAGGATGTTCTATGTACGATGCACGTACATTGTGGTGAGTAACATGTGCTTCCAACGCCTCTCTTCTCTTCCCGTAGTAATCGACCCACCCTTGGTTTGAAACTTCAGTTTCAGACTGTATGCGGGTGAATAATTTGGATTGGTTTGGCTTGAAAATACGTACAGTTTGGATTGGTTTGGATTGTAGCATTCACTATTTAGTCTGGTTTGGTTTGGTTGATGCCCTTATACCTGTATGGGTTGGGCTGGATTCAATCTGGATTACAAACTATTCCCAGGCTTCTCCTTTCACTGAACGCACATCGCCGAAAGGACTGAAATAAATCCAGAAAAATACGAGTACTAGTGTCAAGTCTTGGATTTGAATTCTGATGAGATGAGGATACCACTGCCCTCATAACCTATCCAATCACAGATTGGTTCGCAGTTGTAACATAGATGTTGGTAAACTTACCACCTATGACAAAGTAATGACGTAGCATGTAATAAATGAGTAGAGAGATCGAAATTGTATGTAGATTAACCAACAACTATTGTACAAGCTTCAAAGTAAAATAAAAAGTAATCACATTTTTTCCTCATTTCATATTGGTAACATTTTACCAATAAGACTTACAGCATGTTGAAGATGCCCTTAGGTGCATAAATCAGCTTAACTAAGAAATCTTCTACTACTTAAAAAGTAGTGTTTCTTTTTCTGTCGGCATAACGCTTCGTCAATCAGTTATTTTTCCTCCCATCACATTTCTCCATTATTTTTTCATTCAGCTATTTTTTTTTTGCCCTATTCCGCACTTTCTCGACACATTCCTCGTATGCTAATCAATAACCTTAATTTATTTAACAAACTGCATCAGGTGAGCAAGATTTGATACACATTTATTTACGCAAATGTGTAACATGGACACGTAATTATAAATTAACATATTAGAATATTTACATCCTGTTGCAATGCATATGTACCGTTCTAGTATTGTAAGAACAAGGCGAAGACTCACCGCAAAAAAGCAATACAAAAGGGTATGTAATTTGCACACTATTGTCACAACTGACTCTGGTCTGAATTTAAGTCGCACAGAATTTTGTATTGTGGACATCAAAACTCCCTTTTTATAAACCTGGTCAAACTTTAGAAATTTTGACTTAAGATTTCCTTTTGCTTTTTTCAGTTTTTTTTTAACTTTTTCTCCAAATTTTCTCTCTTTTCTTGGTGGCTAGGGCAAACTCTTCAACCAGGCTTCGCCAACTACCCCATGGATTCGACACCCCTCTGCATGTCGCTCCGACTGCCAGTGGCGGGGACAGGGATTCCGGTGCCTTCGCTCCGGCTAGTAGTTTTGGTTAGTTTTTTTAGTCCTCGCAGGTGCGCCAGTTGGGTGGATAGTGGAGCTTCTTCTTTGATTTTTGTCATCTGGGCTTTGATCCTTATCAAGTTCGTCCAGCTGGACGTACTCGACGGAACTCTGGCATAGATTCTTGCTGTCTCTTTGGGGTAGTAAGGTTAGGATTTCTCAGATTTGGTATTAGTTGCTTAAGATCAATTCAAAGGTTTGACAGCGACAAATACGACTCCGGGACGATGGTCTTTAGGAGCACGTACATGAAGACTTCTTGGTTATCATCGACAAGGTCACGACGTCTCTGATAGGGGAACGACAACACCAACGTGTCGGCGGCTCGTTCCGACGATGATAGTAGTAGTTTGGTGCTCTAAAGACCTCAATGTAAACTTTATTATGTATGACGTGCTTTTTATGATGAACTTCTATAACATATCCAATCTTCTTCGGAAAACAATGAATGATCGCTACATGTAATAGTGTCATATTTATGTGTCCACATTCATATAGACAGTGAATGGAAGATATATACAGAACTGTGTAAGGGCATCTTCAATGCTGATCCTTATATCATCTGCATTTGTTCGGATAGAGCATCTTAAATGCATTTTATCATCTAATGCGGTACCTCATCCGTCCATGCATAAGTCTGAACATCATTTTCCCCGCAAACCGAAAGCAAATCAAGGAGACTTTGCGGGAGTTAGATAGTTGTCACGCACGCATCTGACACTCCAAACCCATCTAAGACTCTCCCGTGCATTATCTCAAACGGATGCACCGCTTCACATGTCGCATTCAGGCTAGCCCAGAGCCGCAGCGATTGAGATTGATGTCGTGCGATGTAATCAGACGAGAGGACAACGCTGACCACATGACAAAATGGGCGATGCCACTTCAATGTGAACACGTCGTTTCGAGAAACCAACTTCAACCGTTGCGTCATATTGAAGCGGGCTAACCATCTTTTTCACCTGGTCACGGTCATTTATGCACAACAACCACACCATGTGTGAAAGAGCATGAAAAAAGTTTTTAGGTAAGTCTAATGTGTCACAACACCTACATGGCAGTGGTCAGGACGCTCGCAAAACGCCCCTATTTGCGCCCAAGAAAGTCGGTGGACGGCTTTGGTCGCTGAAGCCTGAAGGGGGAGATGACCGGCGTTGTGGCGCGAACAGGTGACCATGTGGCCTTTTATGCACTGAAGACGGGGGAGTATTTTTGTTCCAAGGTCAAATGACATTTTGTCAGAAACACCCCTAACGCAAAGAAGAAAATCAGAGTCCTATCCTGTCCAGATCGCCGGCGCGCAGGGCAGCCAGGACGACTCCCCTCCTCCGACCCCGGCGCCGTCGTCACTCCGTCCCACTCCGCACAAGGAAAAATCAGAGGCAGATCTCGATCGCCCCTGCCAAACAACACTCTTCGCTCGCGGGGTAAGCAGGTCCCCCAACCCACGCGCTGCGATGCAGCGTCTCCCTCCCTCTAGCTGCAGTTCGTCCTCTTCCATCTTATCTGCGACCGCTCACCCCCCAAGTAGATGCGGAACTCGTAACCTTGTAGGGTTTGTCCCGTTAGTCGTCTCCTCGGCGACAACCAGGAGCTGATCTTGGCTAGCTCCGTAGAGTTTGTTCATTAGGTCGTGCGTGTTGGACCAAATGAGAGGTCTAAACTCTAAAGCTGTTGTCACTGGATATTATTGCTTGATGTAATTGAGTTCTAGGTTTTGTTTATCTCCTGCTGGATGGAGTGGAATGAATCACACTGTTCTATACTTGTTGTCTAGCAGGTACCATGCCTTTCGCAATCATCTGAGTAGTAGAATGGCCTCGAAAGCTATAAGGAGGAGGCCTGCCGAGAAAGAAAGAGAGAGACATATGGAAACAACAATGCCGGAATCTGTCACAGCCCCTCTTCTAGGAAATAGTGCCCAGGGGAATAAATCGGAGGTTAGTAGCGTCCCCTGAATCGCTTGAATTGAGGTTATTGACAGCGTTTTTATTTTCTGCGTTTTTCTAATGTCCTTGATTCTGCGTTTCTTGAAGGGTTATGAGCCTATACCAGATTTCTGGGATGGAAAATCACGCCAGTGCCTTCATTGGGTGCATATTGTATCTACTTTTATTACTCAGTCTGCAAGAAAGATAGGTAATTGTCACTAGCTTTGATCCAGAAAGGCTACATGTTGTACTTATTATCTGAGAATAAACAATCATCTCACTATCACTTGAATCTAATGTACCCTATTCTTCAAAACATATGCTTGTTTCATGATCTTCCCTTTTGCAACATTGGCTGTGTAGGTTCTGATAAGCTAGTGAGGATTTTAATTAAGCTGAAATCATTTGTGCGTAATTTTCTTTTGACATCTCATTTATGCATAAATTACGCCGATATACCTGTCTGAATAATATGTTGTGCTTGCTATTGTCGTTACCTCCTTGTAGGCTTTTCGTGCTCTGAAGATTTGCTTTTCTTTGCAGTAAATGCTATTTCGGAGTTTGGTTCGTTTCTAGCAAGGTTCTTTGGTTGCTCCTGTGCTCCCCAAAGTTCACAAAATGCACAGACAATGCTAATTCACCTCAGTCCATTACAGGTACTGTGGCACCTGCAGATTTTGTGTTCTTTGTTTGAAATGCTGTATATGGAACACAGAAAGGTTTTATTGTAAGTGCAAATTTATGAAGTAGGAGTGTTTTAAGCGCCACCTGTAATTTGATGCACATTCTTAGAGATATTTGATACCTTTGGCTGAAAACTGGGGTACAATTTCCCATCCTGCCTATAACATCTTAAGTTCTTGGAGGACTTGGTTGTTTCATGAACCCCACAACGTTTAATTTGCCCCTCGTCTAAATATCTTTTCGGGTGTGAACAACAGAAAATATTCTTACTTAATTCCGCATTTACGTTCATGAACAAAATGGTGGCATATTGATGGAACATTTGTTGCTATTTTCTGCATGTGTGCTTTATCATTTGGATATTGACTTGTGTGCTTAATTTCTACCTCCTTCAGGAAAGCAATGCCACCAACATTATTGTTATATCAGTGTTTACATTTGTTTAATTTCTTTTGACATGTTATTATGTTTTTGACAGTTTTAATTTACTTTATAGGAGGAGAGATTAAAATTCTTGAGACAAAGATTAAATGTGCCATTTGATTGTTCCGCTGTCAAGCACCAGGTTCTCATCTTTTATTTATGTGGCGTTTTTTCTGCTCTTGAGCAAGTCAATGCTAGTTTAAATCATTAATATGTTAATATGCTTATATTCATGAACGGCATGCCACTTCTCCCATTACAGGATGCACTAAAAGAACTTTGGAGATTGGCTTATCCTAACCGAGAACTTCCTCCTCTGAAATCAGATCTATGGAAGGAAATGGGCTGGCAGAACTCTGACCCAGCAACAGATTTTAGGTTCATTTTTTCAACTATTCATATTTTAAGAAGCTATCTGCTGTTTTTCTCTTTCAACGTCACTTGAACTGAGATGACTGTTCTCATGAGCTATCCGATGCTTGCAGGTCTGGGGGATTCATGTCCTTGGAAAATCTAATATATTTTGCAAGAAATTACCCAGTATGTTTCTGTTCATCATGGGCACTTACTCCTTATAAATCCACTGTTAGTTGGTATTTCAATCTGGTTAAATGCTGAATACCTGCTTAACATGCAGGATTCCTTTCATCGGCTATTACACAAGGCAGATGGTGAGAGAGCTGAATGGGAATATCCTTTTGCAGTAGCTGGCGTAAATATATCTTATATGTTAGTTCAAATGCTGGATTTACAATCAGGTGAAGTGAATGCAATAACTGGTCAAAATGCTTTATCTTCATTTAAATCTACTCTCCCTTGATTGCATGTGTAGTCTGGTTCCTTAAGCAGATCAACCTGTGAAGAAACTGCAGCATTTTTTTTTGCTTCTTTGCAGAAAATAGGAGGAGCTCAAAAGCAAGAGTTGGCTTTGCTCAACTACTTGAAGATGACGAGATGGCTTTCGATAACCTTTTCTGCCTAGCTTTTCAGATGCTCGATGCTCAGTGGCTTGCAAGGAGAGCTAGTTATATGGAATTCAACGTGAGCGTTCTTTATACATGATGCATTATGTGCATGCTAATGGTTTCTTGTTCCTTTACCATCATTGTTCAATCTTACTATCAGGAGGTTCTGAAGTCCACACTAGGCCAGTTAGAGCAAGAGCTTACAATTGGAGGCGTTTCAAGCGTTCAGAATCTGCCATCGTTCAGAATGTTAAGGAGATAGCATTATTTGCTTTTTACCCGAAAGGGGGAAGGTTGCCAAATATGCTGCTAATTCTTTTATTGTTGTTCAAGATGGGCCGCCATGTAAAGATTACTGGCCATTACCTATTCGGTTCATATGCGATACCTTGAAAAGATACTTGCTCCTATAGGTTTTGGCATCAAGCGCTTTGTAAGTGTTTGTGCAGCAAAAGATACACATGCAAGTGTTTGTTACAAAAGTTATCTGCAGGAGTGTTTTATTCTGGGAACTTGTAATATTTGTATGAAATAGAAGATTAGAACAAAATAAAAATAATAATCATATTTTAAGTTTATTCCTTCCATGTCTATTGCGTGCTTCTACTACCTCCATTCCTAAATATAAGACATTGGGGCAGTTTAAATTTAGGAATGGAGGTAGTTTAAATCTAGGAATGGAGGTAGTATAACGGAAATGCACAACGGTGGACGGGCACTATGTGGACTTAAATTAAAATCCACAACACAAAAAAAATTGTGCATATAAAAATACACATATAACACATTGAAGAAAATTTTCATAACAATATACTGTCATGTGTGGCGTAGACAAAAAAAATAAATGTCTACATGAAAATGATTTTTTTATTGTTGGGCCGGGATCTTTTTTTTGTGCAACTTGCAAATCATATTTTTGAACGAAAATTCACATATCCATCGTGAATATGTATAAGTTTTCGGAGTTCTTTTTTAAAATTTCTTTGAACTTGGAAATACGATTTTGAATTATTTCAAAAAACAGGAGCCAATGCCCCTGTCACCAAGTAGTATAAAGGTCACTTCCCTTTGGCAACCTTTTTAGAAAAGAAATTTATGGACGGAGGGAGTAAATGTATGCCGCGTTACCTTGCAAAACAATAAACTCGAGCATTATATCGAACCTCAAGCCATCACGTCACGACAGAAGGTAACCAGATATATTAGTGTTGGTACCAGACAAACAGCTGATGTCAAAGATAGTAGGAGTGGCACCTCAATGTTGATGGCTGCAAGATCATAGGCCCTTGGCTGCCTCCTCTCGAGTGGTGTGTTTCCGCGAAAAAAAAAAAAAAAAACAAGTTGTGAAGGAATGTGGAAATTTGTACGAATCCACATCCTGGCGGCTATCCAAAATATATACACCAAATGCATCTCTTTTTTTGAACACAGTACAGACGCAAACGCTCGTATAAACGCGCATACACTCATCCCTATGAACGCCTTCGAGAGACTGCTGAGATTTTACGAAGTCACCGTAGACGTCTCGTAGTCGACAGGAACGTCTCCTCCCACTGAAAACGTATCGCCGGAATTTCTGAAATAAATCTAGGATAAATGCGAGCATCAGGATTTGAACCCTGATGGGTTGAGGATATCACTGTCCACCTAACCATCTCAACTAGAGGTTGGTTCGCAAATGCACCTTCTTTCCCCCCCTTATACAACAAAGTAAAAGAAAAAAGAAAACTGTAAAATAGTGATGTTTTTTCATGAGAAAAAGAGAAGAAAATATGTTCAAAAAGATTGGAGCCTGGGGGCTATCCAAAATATATACACCAAATGCACCTTCTTTTTCCCCGTTATACAACAAAGTAAAAGAAAAAAGAAAACTGTAAAATAGTGATGTTTTTTCATGAGAAATAGAGAAGAAAATATGTTCAAAAAGATTGGAGATGCGGGGGATCGAACCCCGTGCCTCTCGCATGCAAAGCGAGCGCTCTACCATTTGAGCTACATCCCCTTTTATACAATAGTATCAGTATCTATTGGTTTGTACTTGTACTATAATTTCATGAGCTCTTCCTGTGTTACCTATTCTTGTTCTAACAACGTCTGTTGTTTTTTTAGTATAGGTCAGTAGAGCATCAGTGTCATAGAGGAGTTCAATACGAATTCATAGTTCTCCAGAAGGAAATGAAATTCAAAAGAGAGGACATATAAGCCCCATTCTAATCTGTGACCATCTAGAAAGACTTAAATGCAAACAATAAGTGCCTAGCTCTCCTGCCGCTCCTAACAATGCTAAGTATCATATTAGGCTAGTCATAGTGGGGAGTAACTTAGACTAGTGTCATGCATATGACACTAGTCTTTGTTACTACATTCATAGTGCAAAGTAACATACAAGTAGTATCATAGATGATAGCATTTATTACATCATAGACTCATTTTGCAAAGTAACATATTATGTTACTCCAAACACCTCTCTTCTCATTAACCCCATGCCACATAAGCAAATCTGTCTTGAAATGCGCTATGTTACTTGCTAAGTTATTCCCACTATGACCAGCCTTATGTTAAACCCAATGCCCCATGTTCCATATGCCATGTTTCACAGTGGTCCAAGAGAAAAATGACAAGACAATGTCTGGATGCAACTTGGCCATGGAAAGGGAACACCAGGGCAGTTTAACTTAGCCAATGGCTAGTCAAATCCGTGGAGGGACTAGCCCCTTGAGTCCTTGACCAGTTGCATGTGAAACACGGATCCATCCAAATAAGTCTCCAACTCCAAGAGAAGAGGCCAACAAGGTGGCAATGATTGGAGAGAAACGATGCAAGGAAAATGCTGGGTGATTAACTCAGCTTAATTAGCCGGTCAAATCTGCGGACTGAGGGGGCAGATGGTCCATGGCCAACCTTGTTCCATGTGGAGATCAGATCACTGCCATTTTATAGGCACTGCATTGTGTCACTCATTAGTCATTAGCATCATCACATTTTCAATTAACTAGTAGTTCAATTAACATATATAGAAGTAGATTAACTGTAGCACCATGTCTGAGATGAATTAACTTTCCAAACTTGATCAGTACACTATGTCTTTTCCATTGTTTCTTGAGATATTTTTTTTAAAAAAAGAAAAAGTGTTTCTTGAGATAATAATAGTTTGATGAGTCCAGACCATACAGCTGCTGCGGTTACAGATGCAAGGAACAGTGCATCCGTGTATGATACGTTTGTAACTAACCGGTTGGCCGTACCCCTCCACGATCTACCACACCTATACTTATATAAGCACTTTGCTAGCTACCCCAGTCGATCTGAATCTGCAGGATGCATTGTCACACTGTGTTTGATATTATGCTCTGCGTGCCATAGAAAATGGATGATGAATGTTCCATCTGATCACATGAAACCAGTCAAAAAGATCAGCTCAGAAGAAGAGGAAGATTGCAGGTATTTTGGCCGGACGGCGGTGGATATTAGTCAAAGATGGCCTCACATGGTCAGCCGCCAAGCCCGAACGAACAACGCCCTCCCGTGATATTCGCCAGTGTAAACTCGATGCATGTAAATTGTAAAGTGGCAACGTACTGGAAAACCGGGGCGCTGCACATATATTCTATGTAACGCTAGTGTTAGTTTCTACGGAATTGGTAGTAATAGTATGAATGAATCGGCTGGCTGGAACGGGAGAAATGGATCCAGATCTCGGGGTGACATGTTCCCACAGCTCGCCCCATATGCTCCGTGACTCCCTTTTGCTCCATCCCCGACTAGTATAAGACGTGGCGTCACATGTTCACTCCATGTTCCCACGTACTCCCTCCCATCCACCAGTGGAAGCTGCGTGCACTTGAGCAACGCATGCTGCTGGCCTCCACACGCATTATATACGCGCGCCGTAGAAGACAACACTACAGCTCCAAGCCTCCAACTCTTCAACTCCCACCACATTCCAAGTCTCCAACCTTACGGTTCGATCAAGTGCCATGACGACTAAGCTGCAGGCTGCAGGCTGCCGCCGGAGTATCGTCGCCGTCGTCTCCTGCCTCCTCGCCTCCATTCTCCTGCTCCATCTCCTCTTGCTCACGCCGTCGACAGCAGCCGCCGTGTCTCTCGACGCAACAGCATCGCCGTGGCTGTGGCAGCAGGGTCGCCGCGGTCCTGCGGCAAGGAGGTTGTTGCTGGCCGCACAACCCAGGCCCACCACGGCCGTGGGCGGCACGGAGACCAACGAGTTCCACGTCAAGGGCGGTACTCTTCCGGCGGCGGCGAACGGCAAGCCGGTGGAGGTGGGGTTCGACGCCAGCATGAGGAAATTTCCCAAGAGCGGCTCAAACAAAAATCATAATTAGTCTGGGGAACTGAATCTCCTTCCTTCCTTACTTCTCTCTTTGATCAGCTGTAGCTGTAGCATGTAATATCTTTTGCAGATAACACTCTCACTTGTAGAGATTATTCAAGACTAACCTATCTTAGGGCATGTGTAATCTAGTGCCAGGAAATAATTAGTGTGTATCAATTTTTGAGAGGAGACAGTTTGCTCCAGTGCTGATGTGAACCCGGATAGATCATCTCTCCATGTCAATTGACTATTTTTGGAAGTTTTACCACAACCATCACAGGAAATTTCAGTTCACCTGACCTGTGCAACCTCAAATCCTAATTCCTTCCATGTATCCCACTAGATTTCCGGCAAGCCCCCACTTCATTGACACAATGAATCGCGTGTAATCTTCACCACAGTTAAATCAAACTAGCAGCAACACGAGTCACAAGTAATCAAATGAACGAAGGGGGGAAAGTTGCAGCACAAACATTATAAAATAATAATAAATAAACGTGAAGAGCAATATGAGTATATGAAAAATAGTTACAGTTCAGATCCCATCTACCGGTAAGTTCTACGACTGAGCCCTAAAATGTTAATATCATTGGGCAACAACAATTTAAGCAATAGTATCACCCATTTGTTTGTCTCTGAGCTAATTAACGTGCTATGCAAAGAAAAGTCTAACTACTTCATATGGTCAAGAAGTATCGAGCAAACTTCTCAGACCAAAAGGAACAGTTATACATCACACAAGCCGTACGCCTATTTTCGTAGGCAGTGATCCTGTTTCTCCTACAGGACCTGTAACCTAACCGGATAATACTCGGGAATTATTGTTAATGTACAAAGATAGCACAAGGTGCTGCCTTTATGCCCCGACATTTGTAATATAACATCATTGCCGTTGGACGGATGGAGATTGCTGCACCTGAACTGGAGGGAAGAACCCAGTGCTTGAAGTTGGGAAGAATCCAGTTGATGTTGGAGATTGCTGTGGTGCCTGTGGAGACTGCTGCTGCTGCTGAATGGGTGGCAGAGGAGGTGGAGGAGGTGGTCCATTTGGCATTGCAAAACCTGCCGGCAACAATGGAAGTGGAGGTGGCATAGAGCCAGCCATCATCCCAAAGGGTATCATTCCGAACATTCCTCCAGGACCTCCAGTATTTTGACTAAACTGCTGCATAAGTTGCGGTACCATTGGTTGTAATGGAGGCGGTGCAAATGAACCTGGTACTTGGTTAGCCTGTGCTGGTGACTGTGTGCTTCCAAGAGAAGTAGGTGCTGCTCCAATCTGTTGTTGCACTTGTGGTACTTGGGCAAAGAAAGGGGGAGCCCCTGTATCACCAGCCTGCTGCTCAAGTCTAGGCCTCTTTGGTCTGTCAAAGCCGGGAGGCCCTGCAGAGAGTTCTCCAGAAGACGAACCACCATTTATGGAAGCAGCTTGTTCAGCGGCAAGGGATGAGAAAATGGAGGACAGCACTTGCTGGCCAGATGACAAAGATGCAAGCTTATCTGCCATAGCTGCTGCTGTTATCTTGGGTTCATCACCCATAGCACTGGTCATGGTGGGAGGTGAGGTTGCTGGATGCACCGGCTGAAACTGAGGAGATATTGGACTTGCTTCTGAATTCTGCATCACAGCAGTTGTTTGCTCTGATGGAAATGTAATCATGGGTGGACCAGAACTAGATCCTGGACCATTTGTAACAGGAGCACCACCAAGACGTTGTCTGAGTTGCATGGCATGTTCAGCCTCTGCTCGAGCAACCTGTTTGTCAATAAATTAAAGAATTAGCCATAAATCACTAGTAATTCGACGAATAACTGCTAAAATGCTACAGTGCTACGTAGGCAGAAAAGACGGTGATAAAGATAGCTAGCAGTGTTAAATAGAATCAATTGAGCCTCCATAGAAAAATCGAGCAATACATTAACAGGAAAAGATGCTACATATAGGTATAATAAATGTTTGAAACTTTCAGCTTAAGTTTGCAAATAACATATGTTTGAACTGACATCTACGTGGGCCATTGCCCTATATATACATCTATCCAAACCTATCCCTGACCTCTGTTAAGGAGTATTATTATTACTATTATAGGTCTAGGGCCTTGCGTATTCGTATTAGTTTAAATGTCCTTGTGCTCCAAGTCCCTTGTAATATTCACCCCTTGGGCAGTGCAATAAATCTAAGTTACTCATTTAAAATGGTATCATAAGCCCAGGTTTAGAGAGTTTTCTGGACGCCGCAACTCGCCATCCCACTCGTTTTTCTTTCTTTTTTTTCGGTCTCGTCTTGTCTAGATTGATTCCCTATCTTCCGCTCGAAGCTCTTGTCCCAATCCCATCTAGATCGAAGCTACGATTGAAAGCTCATGACCAGGATCATGCTTGTCTTATTCGCTGATTGGATCCGCCCTGGCCATTCATCTTCCTCGTTCCTGTTCGCTGCCTCAACAATCGAGCATCACCGGATATCTATCATCTAGTAACTCACCAGCACCCTACATTAAGCCAATCTTCCTGATCAAAGCACTCGCTCCCACGATGTCCACCACTCTCCGTCTCCTACATCGACCGCCAGTGGTGATGTTGTTCCCCGTCGACCCCCAGGCCGGCCACCATCTTGCTGCTCACGGCGCTCCGCCGCCCGCCCGTCTCCACTCACCCTTGCTCACCTTTGTGCAAACCAACTCGCCTTGCTCCAAGGACGCCGCATCCGTCTTCAACCAGGATGCCACCGCCACTGTCTTCCATGCCGTGGCGCCTCGGCTATTGTCTCCAAGATTGACCGGCAACTGCTACCAGGGGCCTCCCATGCCGCCAGAGTCCCCGTCACCCCGCTGCACTCGGCGCATCCAGGTTGATCTTCTTGAGCACCGTCATCCTCTAGTGCATCTCCTGCCCAGGCCATCATTGTCGCCTGCATTTCCGCCTCGCGTGGCTGCGTTCTCGCCGGGGAGCTCGATTTGTGCCCCCTTCTAGGATTCGCGACTCACCACCAGCGGCTCTCTCTCTGGCGACCATCTTCATCGTGTGTGGCAACATAAGCGAAGATACAACTTAAGTATCAAGAGAAGATGGGTTGTCAAAAGAAGATGACGCATCAAGAGGATGAATCATTGTGCAAGAAGCTCGGCAGAAAGAAAATGGACATAGATCGACGACAATGCAGAAGGAGGCCATGAAATCCCTATAGAAGACAACAAGGACAAGAAAGGCCACAAAAGTTGTATAGAAAGGACTAGGACCACAGAAGAAAGCTGCCATAGAATGGTTTGGTGGACCCACATGGCATGAGAAACACAGAAGAGTAAAGGACTTGGTGGACGCAGAGGAAAATAGAAAGCTAGAAGCTAGGAAGAACACAACAGACAATGATGCATGAGCCATCATGTTTGCAAGAGAGGCTGCGGAGGAGGCCGTGCAGGTGAGATGACGACGAGGAGCAGCGGAAAAGAGGAACTAGTGGATGAGCACACAGCACCGATGGAAGGTGCACCACCATCAAGAATCACCGGACAGCTAGAGAGGGAAACCGTGCCCGATGATGACATTCTATATTTTTTTCCTTTTTTTAGGTGAAGGGTCAGATCAGACCGAACAACAGGAAACTGGCTCAACCTCGCACGAACAGATGTGTTGTCTTCCTTTGTCGCACCATCTTCTCGATTCTCCCCCTTTGGCTTGACTCAACAGGTCTTTGAAGACTCCATGCTACAAACACTCTCAAGACACGGATTTTTGGGTTTTCACTATTTGTTTTAGTGTTATACTTCAGGTGCAATGCTATTGCATAGGCTTTGCATTTGAAGGAGAGGGGGGGGGGGGGGGGGGTGTTACGCGCAATGGGTACAACAATATGCATGGGCCCATCAACTGGACGCACAATCAATCGCACCATACAATCGCAATAAATGCATGGCCACCTATGCAATGCATGAGTAGGCTGCATGAAGGGGAGGGGGTTAAGGAGTACTAACTCCGTCTGGGATTAATAGTCCGGTGAGTCAATTCTCTAGAATAAAGGCATGGTGCAGCTCCTGACAAAATTGATGGCTACAGAACAATTAAGCCTTCTGTTGCATGCAGCTAGGGCCCAGCGCGCTCTCTCTCTGCTTTGCATGCGACCAATGAAAGAACAGCATTAAACTATGCATGCAAGTACCAAGGCTGCTAAGGCCATGTAAAAGTGGACGACGCTTCATGGCTAGCCGGGGCTTTAAACCCGGATGGAGGTAGTATTATTAGTATTAGTATTGGTCTAGGTTCTCCACCTCTGAACTTTCTGATACGAGCTTATTAGCTTCATAAGAAGCTGCAATTGGTAACAACACATATATGCATGGGGCCATCAACCATGGTCACATCATTCAATCAGCACATACAATCGCACAGATAAATGCAATGGCTACCTCGACTGGGGGCACCGTAGACGGACACAACCTTATACATATCAGACTACCCAAGGTGTTGTACAATTGAATTCTCTCGAAGCAGATATAACAAGATACATCATAGTAACCCAACTCTGCAACTGAGCGCACGAACAGTCAGGCTCCAGGATCTGAAAACAGCGGAGCGGAACGGGCGGTAGTGCAAATTTGCAGAGCTGGGATTTCGTGCCCCAGACACACAAATGCAAAACCAGGTTTGAACCAGCCAATTCGTGGGAGGGGTGTGTTTTAGACAGTTTTGAGAGTTCGAGGGAGGTATTCTGAACCAAATCAAAGTTCAAGGTTATAATCTGAACTCTAGGACAAATTCAGGGGGGCTCGGGGGTGGGGTAAAGTGGACCCCAGGGATGGTAACAGGAGTAAATAAGAGACAGAAGAGTGCTTGAAGGTGGGATGCTAAACTGGTCGCTGGACCTGTGTGCTCACTAGCCAAGCAGACCATGGTTGGCCTACTACCTTTCATCCAAGCTGAATTATACCACAAGTACTTCAGTTACTTCACATCCTATTAGAGAGCTTGAGCAATGCATTAATGTGATACGTATCTGCACATTTTTACATGGCCTGTTCTTTTTTCATCCAACATTCATCTTGAACATGCGGACACAACTTCACCAAGAGATGTCAATGACCAAGAAAAACTCTAGCTATGCCTTGCCTGCCATGGGGCATCATAGATATCATCAAGCTTCAAGAGTGCTACCCAGATCTACGCAACATGGACAGAACAGCTAGCACAAGGCAAACATGTATCATAGGTTCATAACAAGGAAGCTAACCGATCCAAGAAAACGAAAGACACAATCTTGGAATTTAACCAAACAAATTACTTTTAATCAGTAGCAAAAATCAGCAGATTTGGCTTTCTACATGATTTTGCAGGAATATCAACGCAGTAATGACTATGACAATAACATGTAAGATGATATCAGAGAAGAATCCTTACTTGCAACTGAGTGCGAAGAAGCTCCGACTTTCCTTCCTGTTATATAACAAAAAAACATAAAAGCTCTGTAATTGCAAGCCAAAGAAGGATTTTGTGCTCGTATGAATGGGTTCTTCCACTACTGCAACTATTGATATGCCCTGAGATTTGTGTAAATTCCCCGCCATACTTTATTGTAACAGAGGTGAGAGAATGTGCACAGTTAACAATGCACACTCAGTAGCTGAGATAGTAGAAGCATCCACTTTGCTAAGGGTTTTTCCTATTGTAAGCAAGAAAATATGATGCTATCAGGGTAAAACATTTGGAAGAAGAAAAAGGTGCTGAAGACCTGTTCACCGAGAGCTACTTTTAGTTGATTAATCAGGTTTATCCTAGCTGTGTCGACACTTTCAAGTTGCTCGATGCACTTCTTGAGGACTGCTTCCTGCTCTTGAAGGTCAGAAACCAATGATGATGCTTGAGGAATACCTAGGGAAAGAATGAATCAATTATTATCACTACATATTCTTATCGATTATGCTAAAGAGAATAAATGTAAGCCTTGCAATGTCAGAGCATTATATATTTTCATATCCATTACTTTACTTCAGGCTTCAGATTATAACAAGTGAGCAAGACCAAAAACTCCACAGCCAGGAGCATTTAATAGGAAACCTTCCATTATACTAGTATCTTTCACTCTAAACCTCAAGAAAAAAATATAATTGATATCGGCGTACAGAACTAAAATTGTGTCGCAGTTGACACCGAAGGGGAATTAGCTCATGTAAAACAATGTACTAAGCAGCCAGATGTGCTATACCAAAAACAATAGCGACACATGAACCGCCACTTTAAAAGAACAGATGTTGTGCATGAAGAAAACTGTCTTCTTCCGCGCATTGTGTCTAAACCATGATACAATCACGTTTATAAACAATTACAGTGCATAATCAAATGATTCTCTATCAATCGATTTTCTGTCACCATGGAGTGATTAATGCATTTTATAACCACTTAGTCTAGAATGTTATGCAAACATCACAGCGAACATGACATGCACATTGGAGCATGCTATTAATATTTTGTAAGTTACAACAATCCCCAAGAAACAAAAACAAAAGTGTGTGTGCTCGCACACACACAAGTACAACACCATAACTCATATAACATGTATGAATCAGATGAAGATATGCAGTAAATCCCATAGCATCTACCTAACAAAGTAACAAGTCATAGTTAGTGAACAGAGAAACCATTTGCAAGTTGAATTACTGTTGTGTTTAAGATATTGGTCTAACCTTGTACCATTACTTGAGCTCAGAGGAGTTAGATCATTATGATTTTCTCCATTTCAAAGACAAATTGGGTACTATTGTTTAGCTTGACTGAAAGATTATGTTCTAGAAACAATAGTACCATGTACCAATATGACAGTGTTCACATTCAAAAACAGAAGGATTCTTCACTGGCATCTTCTATCTTCTATATCTACTCCACTAACCTATTTCTCTCAACATGCAAGCATGCCACCTCACCATGTAAGCATGGCTAAAGGTCCACCTCAACATGCAACCATGCATAGCAAGAAATCCACCTCAACATGCAAACAAGCAACCTATTTCTCTCAACATGCAACCATGGCACCTCAACTTGTAATATGCATGGGAAAAGGCCACCTCAACATGCAAGCATGCAGGAGAATTTCCATTCTACTCCTTCCGATCCATATTAATTGTCATATTATTGCTATGGATCGGAGGAAGTATTATGTTATTTATATTTATAAATATTTATAAGTATATAATGATCAAACACAATAAATCATGTATAGTTACAGTTTTAGTTCCCATATTATTACTCCAATATTCACGTTGTATACTGCCAAGTCTTATATTTAAAATATATTGCAAATCATTCCCGCAACAACGATGTGGGGTATCATCTAGTTTCCTTAACACTACCACCCAAATACTTATAGTACATCATGGAACTGGATGTAAAATAGTTTTTGAACAACCATGACACAACACAGGCTAAGAAAGGAGAATAGTGCCAAACATTCTACAAAGGAAGTTGCAGATGTCTATAACATTACAGAAGTAGTGAAGCAAGCAAAATCCTTACCGTGGGTACAAGCATTATCTACATCTTTGTCCATCTTCTCCAAAACATTAACAGTAGTCTTACATTTGTTTAAAGCTGCGTCCTCGTCAAAATACTGATCAACTACAGACTGATATGCAGTCGCAATCTTTTCAGGCATCCCGGAAACAGTCAGTTCCTACAGCAAAAGGCAAACAAGGAGAGCTTTCCCAAATTCATTCCAATTTATGAAACCCATAGGGAGAATGACATAGATAAGAAGTGGGAACATACTTTTATATATGTACTGGAATCCTTCCGAGCAGCTTTGGGATCTGAAGAGGGATTAGGGCTAGGATTTGAATCATTATCGTTGTTATCCAATGTAGGAGGGTTCTCACCAAGGATGTCAACTTTTAGGCTCTCAATACGGGTTCCAAAAACCTTCCGCTCATCCCAAATCCCTATCTGTAGTTTATAGAAACAAGATTACACTTTATTTTTTGGATTTTGGCCTTTACGATCAAACAGTAAAGTAAATCATTAGATTCACCATGTGTACTCCTGCATCAATTGGCAAAAACTCATAATACAATGTGGTTCCTATCAGTGCAGATGATGACTATAATCAGGCAGATTCATACCGCTAGTATTTACTATTTACTACAGGGCATTGTTCTTAAGGCGGTAAGGCGACCTAAGGAGAGCAGCCACCAGCCTGAGGCCTAAGCACCTAAGACGGGACGCCTTAAAAACAATGCTACATGTTGTAGCAACTCTGATAGAGGTGCCCATGCAAATATTTGTATGCCTAAGGAATGACAGTGGAAGAAAATTTGAAGTCGCTGCTTCTTGTTGCTCACTACCAAGACCAGCAGTTCTTTTGGAGAGAAACATAATAATGCAATTGCTAAACCAGTGACTTTTGGAAAAAGAAGGTAAAGATAGAAAACAACAGTCTACAGGTATGTTCACTTTCCTAATTGGTGCCTACTCTTGTACGGTTCATCCCTCAATCTCTGTACATGTAATGTAAATGCACGCTGTGCATGAATGTATGACCATACCTTCAAAAGACATCGACAAAAATATCTGGAATCTGGAGAATAATATAACAGGGCAAGAACTGGATAGCCGATAACCTAGAGCAGCAACAGAATATGCGTAACTCCACCTATGTAGTCTGAACATAGCTGGTCCCAAGCCCAGGTAAAGGAGGAGGGTTGTGATAGACTTGGCGAGCCAACGTCAAAACTCAGCCACTCTTATGGAGATGAAACCCAAAAGAAAATCGTTGGGGCATTGACCCTTAGCGACGCGACATATCTGAACCTAGATGTGGTATTAGATGGGCAAGGGCCGGGCTGTCACCCCCTTGTGGCGCACCGTATCTTGATCTAGATACGGTGATAAGTGGTGGTGCGCTACATCATCGACCGTGTGCAATGAAAAATGAGCAAGGGTCATCGCAGTTCACTCAACGAATGCGAAGGTTAAGGAAGCTAGCCGAGCCAAGTAGGATCTGCTTAGGTGGCTAGAACATAGGGTCCCTGTCTCCCTGTCCCTGACGAGTTATGGGAGTTAGTTGATACAGCGGTGAGGAGAGGTGTTGATATCCTATGTGTCCAAGAAACCAAATGGAAGGGGCAGAAGGTGAAAGAGGTGGAGGATACCGGCTTCAAGCTGTGGTACACGGGGACACTACAAACAAAAATGGAGTAGGTGCCTTGATCAACAAGAGTCAAGTATGGAGTGGTAGACGTCAAGAGGCAAGGGGGGCACATTTATCTTGGTCAAGCGGTCATTGAGGACTTAGTTCTCAAAGTTATCAAGGTGTATGCCCCTCAAGTAGGCCACGATGAGAGCAGCACCAAGAGGGAGTTCTGGGGAGACCTAAAGAACATGGTTAGGAGTGTACCTATCGGCGAGAAGCTCGTCATAGAAGGAGACCTCAATGGCCACGTGGGTACATCTAACAAAGGTTTTGAAGGGGTGCATGGCGGCTTTGGTTATGGCAGCATGAATTGTCGGATCATAATCCCGGCAATAATCTCAGATGGATGTCATGCGTAGCCGTAAGGCTAGAATAGTCACACGAGGAAGTTACCCAAGTCCAGGCCCTCACGGTGCAGGTAAAACCCTAATCCTACTTGATTGTATTGATGTTGGTAGCCTCGTATGAGAGCTATGGTGTAGTGTAGAGATCGCTAAGGATCACGTAGCTGCACCGAGATTAGATAATCTATGATCTAGCCCTAGGCCTCACTTAGGGGACAAGGCCTAGGGTTTACAAGGTTCTAGGTCGGTTATGACCGGGTGGAGATCCTCGATCCCTAGGATGCCTTCCTTGGGCACCAAGTAGATAGATGTGTCCTGATGAGACCGACAGCAGAGTAGTGGGTCCTGGGATGGCACCGTGAGTAGCCCCCGAGTGCGTCATGAGCTCGGCTGCGTCCAAGTAGAAATTGAACTGAATACGTCGTCTTGTACTGTTTGGAGAGGTCTTGAGGTTCTACCGAGAATTCCTGGAACAGAAACAGATCCGACACCGCAAACTAATGGGCAAGAGCAGTGAGCCCTGCCGGGTGCGGACAACCAAACGAGAATCCCTTGCCTTATTATGATGACGCAAGGGGCCAACATCAGAAGGCCGACTCCGGTGGTGTCGCGAAGCGTCACGAATCTTGGGTGAAGTCATGGCAACGTATGTCTGACCGGGGCCAGACCTAGTTCGGTCCCCGAGTGAAGACCCACTGAATCTGCTTGACTTGAATCGGTCCGGTCTGGTCAAGCGTGTGGCGCGAGCCCCGACGAAGTCAGGTCTCGTCGTCCGACGCATTGAATGAGGGGATGCCACAGCAGGATCCTAGATTCCTGTACCGCCATCATCACGTCTCGCAATTTGCTTGGCCCGTGGGCGTGACGGGCGGTTTCACAACGAAAACGTGGCAACGCGCCCTGCGCGCGGGGCACCGTTTGGGTTTCCCTTTGGGCTACATAATGCAGGGGACGCGACGACAAGCGGACACTTTCCCTGCGCTCGCCAATCTTCATCTTCCTCGCGTGCTTGCCCTGCCATCGTAGACAGAGCTCCATGCGCAGATCTTCTTTCCCTTCCCTAACTCTCGGACAAACCGAAACTAGTTACGCCTAATGGTGCACGTTGAGGCGAATCAAAGAGGTGGCGTCCGTCCGAGGCAAGACTCTCCCATAGCCAACACCACTAAGGGGAAATGGATCCCCTCGTTGGTGACATGGGACCGGCTAGAGAAACTCATTACCCATGGCTTCTTCCCGAGGCGGGCGGCGGTCCATTGGCGTGCAGCCCCAGAGGAGGTCAAGCCGGCGCCGTAGCCGAACGAGCGCGTACTTCTTACGCCATCCGTCCTATGAGGTTTATCGCTGGCGCTTCACGGTTTCTTCTGCGGGCTTTTTTTCTTCTACAACGTCCAGCTTCATCACCTCAAGCCTAACACTCCACATCGCCTCTTTCATTGTGATGTGTTTCCTGGGGACCGGGCCCCATTTCGACCTGTGGCAAAAGTATTTCCGGGTCAAGGTGCAAAAGAACTGTAGCGTAGCCGACATTCAGCTGAAGCCTAGATCCTACTTCAAGCTCGAGCTGCCCAACTTCGTGAAGTGGCATAGGGGTGGTTTCATTGCCCCGACGTGTCGGCTCATGGCAGACAGATGGGGTTGCCTCCGTACTTGGATAAGCCCCTATTTGGCATCAATCTTGGGGCCTGGGTTCAGCCAGTGACGAGTCACCTGAAGTGGAAGCGCTTCATCAGGAGGCGATGCGCCTAAAATGTGGCAGGCTCACCGAGGAGCAAATCCTGGTGACTTGGTGGAGAGGCGCATCCAACCCCTTCAGGCATGGGTGCACCCCATGTATGAGTATGAGGGCCCACACGATGCAACCCAGTCGATGGCGGAGCCCTACGACCAACTTACACTCAAAAAGGTGGCTGCCTTCGTGGTGAACGCAAAGGTGAAGGACATTTCAACAGTCATTCGAGTCGAGCCGTACTCCCGCACACATCCGCCTTCCAATGTAAGTAATTGAATCCGAATCCGCTTCTTATATTTTTTTTTCCTTGTGTCGTCCGTGCCAAGGAGCCCGGTAGATTCCGCCATCGATCCGAAGGGGAGCCAGATCAGCGAGGATAGCAAGGATGAGGTCAACGATGAATCGAGCGATCCGAATGGGAGCTAGCCGGATGACGAGGAAGCCGACGACAACGATGGCCCGTTGATATTCCGACAGACCTCAAAGAGGAGCCGCAACTCGGAGATGTTTGATTTGCGAATCCAGACACAAGCAAACACGCCAACCTTCGAGGAAGCCGAATGGAAGCACTAGCGGAGCGAAGCAATGCCGAGCTCCTCCACCATCGCGCCATTGCCAAGGAAGAAGATGTGTGTCGTCAAGGAGTTGTCGTTGGGCAAGTAAGTTGCCAAGCTTTATTATTTTTTCATAAGTTTGGTAAGTTGTAGGTTGGACCGGGTCTTGTCCTCATCAAAAGCAATTTGCCTGCAGGCCGCCCGGGAGCTTGAGTGAAGGGGAGCCGACCAGCCGAATCCCACCGCACATTTTCACCAGGTCGGCTGTGACGGGCTCATCGACGCAAGGTGCGTTAACTTCCTCTACTCACCCGGCCATGACACCGGGCATGGAGGGCCAAGTCTTGGAGCTGCCGCCATTGCACACCATGTCGCCTCTCAAGGACGTGGTGGATCTAAAGCCGGATGTAAACCCGATGGAGACGACGAAGGGTACAGAGCCGATCGTGCGCTCGACGCCAGTAAGAACGCTCAAGGCCGATCCAGCCACTAGCTCGAAAACAACGCCAATGGAAGGAGTCATTCAGGCAGCTCCCGTCGTCCTATGGGTGAAGTCGACTGGCCAGACATCCCCTGCTATGAGGTATCAAAAGCCCAACTCCCGCCACGAAGATGGCTTCGCCCATGACCGTCATTGAAGCCCCTGAGTCCATGGAGACACTGGTTTTGTGTAGCCGAAGCAGCGGGAAGATGGAGCCTTTTTGCCATTGTAACACAGGAGGAGGCTGACCAGGGGACGACGACAAACTGGGAGACGATGGTGGTGGTGTCGTCGCGATCAAGCTGCAGGGGTACTTGCGCGCTGCAAGGAGTGAACGAGTGCCTCACCTACCTTTGGGGATCAAATTTAGTGATAAAAAAGAACAAAGGAAATCATTTGAACTTGGCATGGAGTGGAACATCTTATTCATGGTGCTGGCGAGGACAAGGTCGACCCCGAGGCGACAGGAGCCGAGCTAGCGGCTTTGCACACGCCGATCCCCGACGAAAGCGTGAAAGCGAAGGCCTTGGAAGCCCAAGGCAAGGCCCTTGCGCAAGCACAACTACGCCTATGGAGGGAGTGCGACCAGCTTGCTACCAGACAGGACAGGTGGGCAACCACCAATTGAAATCACCGTCTGAATCGCATGGCAGCCACTGAGACCGCGATCTTGCCAAATCAAGCCCGAGAGGCTCGTACCTCTAACCTGAACAGGGAGCCCGACGACGCAATGGTCTATCGCGACCTCATGGCGGTTGCCTAGATCACCCGATGGTTGAACAGTTCAAAGGCGCCAAAGCCATGCTCAACATGACGGTGGTTCAGCATGTCATGGCCAGCCAATTGCGCAACCGACTGGCGACCACCTCTGAGCTACGCATCGATGCCAGTTCTTCGTGGCCCAACCACACTCGCAACTGCAAACTCAAACCTGTCAGGCCAGGTGTCAGCCCGAGGATCGTGCAGAGGCTCAGAGGATTGGCACCGCTTCGGGCGAAAGCCAACTGTCACCCTGTTCGACCTATCATGCCAGGTGTCAGCCCGAGGATCGTGCAGAGGCTCAGAGGATTGGCACCGCTTCGGGCGAAAGCCAACTGTCACCCTGTTCGACCTATCATGATCCATGACAAGCTAGGGCGACAACCGGACGAGTGGGATACCATCCGAGCCATTGTTTATAAAGCGTCCCGCTTTAGACGCTTAAGCTTAAGCAACAAGACGCCCTGGCAGCGCCTTGGATATTTGCCCGCTTTAGGCGCTTAAGCACCCACTTTAGGCACTTAGGCATCGCTTAAGCGTTAGAGCAGGTGGTGCTCGGTTTAGGTCGCTTTACCACTTTGTAAACCATGATCCGAGCTCTCCGCGTCGACAAAGCACACCAATACAAAGGGAACCCTGAGGTGCTCAGGTCGGCTTGCCTTTTAGCTGCATCCATCAGCCCACCATGCTTGATGCTTCACCTACGAGGTCCTCGAGCACCCATTCCTAAACAAATTCCAGGTGCGGAATATTCACAAGTATACATGCAATGCCAAGCCGGATCACTGGATGGCCGACTACCTCACAGCCGTTAACATGGCCAATGGCGATGAGCTAAACACACTTCGCTACGTCCTCTACCTCGCTAGCACGACCGCACGACGAGGGCCTAGCTGAATAGCCTACCAGCCAGCTCAATCTACAAGTGGCAGGACTTCAAGGATGCATTCATGGCCAACTTCGAGGGCACTTACCAAAGGTCGGGCAGCCCCTATGACCTCAAAAATCGCATCCAAGAAGACAAAGAGACGATCCACCAGTACATATCACGGTGGCTCAAGAGGAACCCTCTAGAAGAGGTCTCTGACGAGCAGGTCGTCCAAGCTTTCAAGCTCAATGTGTAGGACGAGCACCACAGGCATAAGCTGGCCAGATCAAGGATCGGCACCATGAGCGAGCTCATGGACATCGCCAAACGACTAAGCCACCAGCAAGGAGAACATGCGCACTGCTTGAAAGTGCACATCTGCCAGGAACTCGGACAGGGCCGATTCCCCCCGGCGAAGAGACGATTCTGAGCGCTCAAGGTGCAAAGGAAACCGCAAGCGCAAGAAGAGGAGTCGGATTTCGACCTCGGTTAAGAGCAGCCCGTGCCAAGCCCTCACGGTGGAGGTAAAACCCTACTCCTGCTTGATTGTATTGGTGGTGGCAGCATCATATGAGAGCTATGGTACCACGTAGGTGTATCAAGATTAGATGATCTAGCCCCAGGCCTCGCTTATATTATATATGGGGCAAGGCCTAGGATTTACAGGTCCATGCCAATTACGGCTAGGTGGAGATCCTCCAAGATCGACGGGATGTCAAGAAGAGGATGTCATAAGCTTTGCTTTAGCCTACAACTTATCATAGCTAACACCCATTTTAAGAAGAGAGAATTCCATCTGGTGACTTTCAGTAGTTGTCAACACTTAACCCGTTCGATTTCATCCTCTCGAGAAGATTAAATACGTGTGCTTGCCTAGATTGTAAGATGATACTTGGAGAGTGTTGTCCCTCGACAAAAGCTTGTGGTGGTTGACTTCCGCTTTTGTGCGTGTGTCCAGCAGGACAAGCGAGCTATGAGTGAAGCAAGGGTCGGGCTTATGGCGACCTCTACTAGCATTTAAACACGAGTGAGGTGAAAGGGAAATCTATAATATGGCCAAGATCGCAGAGAGGAAGACAAGGGATGTCAACCAAGTCAAATGCATCAAGGATGGAACAAATTGACTTCTGGTGAGGGATGAGGAGATCAAGAATAGATGGCTAGAGTACTTTGACAAATTGTTCAGTATAGAGAACGAGGACTCTGCCATCGAGGGATGTCAACCAAGTCAAAGGCATCAAGGATGGAACAGATCGACTTCCGGTAAGGATGAGGAGATCAAGAATAGATGGTTAGTACTTCGACAAAATGTTCGGTCGAGAGAATGAGAGCTCTGCCATTGAGCTGGACCACCCCTTTGATGATACCAACAGATGTTTTCTACAATGAATCCATGAGTTTGAGGTCAAGGATGTAAAAAGGATTAAAGGAGCCAAGGAGATGGGCCCTAATTGTCCCCCCATTGAGGTGTGAAATGCCTTGGAGACATAGCGATAGCACGGCTAACTAAGCTTTTGAACCTCATTTTCGTCAAACAAGATGCCCCAAAAATGTAGGCGGAGTATATCAGTACCAATCTTCAAGAATAAAGGGGATACTAAAAGTTGTACTAATTACCGTGGAATTAAGCTGATGAGCAATACAATGAAGCTATGGAAGAGAGTCATTGAGCACCGCTTAAGAAGAATGACAGCTAATCAATTTGGTTTCATGCCTGGGAGGTTGACCATGGAAGTTATTTTCTTGGTACAACTTATGGGGAGATACAGGTAGCAAAAGAAGGACCCACATACGATGTTCATTGACTTGGAGAAGGCCTACGATAAGATACTGTGAAATGTCTTTTGGTGGGCCTTGGAGAAACACAAAATCAGGACATAGTACATCACCCTCATCACGGACATGTACGGTAATGTCGTGACAAGTGTTCAAACAAGTGATGGCGACACTGATGACTATCCAATTAAAATTGGATCGCACCAAGGGCCAGCTTTGAGCCCTTATCTTTTTACTTTGGTGATGGATGAGGTCACAAGGGATATGCAAGGAGATATCCCATGGTGTATGCTCTTTGCAGAAGATGTGGTGCTAGTCGATGATAGTCAGACGGGGGTTAATAGAAAGTTAGCTACTTCTAGGCTTAGTACAAGGACACCTTTCGAATTTGGGGTCGATGTTGCAAAAGGATGGTGATATGATGAGGATGTGAACCATCAAATCAACACCGGATGGATGAAGCAAGCCAAGCTTCTAGCGTCCTCTATGACGAGAGTGCCACGAAAGCTAAAAGGTGACATGTCCAACAGTTAGGCGTAGACACACAAGGATGGAGTTTGAAATGATGATATGCGTGATAGAGTTGGGGTAGCATCAACTGAGAAGCTTGTCCAACATCGTCTAAGATGGTTTGGGAAGATTAAAGCATGATGATGATGGCAAGAGAGGTCGGGGTAGACCAAACTGACATGGGAGGAGTCCATGAAGAGAGACATGGAATATCACCAAAGAACTAGCCATGGACAAGGGTGCTTGTTAGTTAGCTATCCACGTTTCCAAAACCATGACTAGGTTTTGATATCTTTATGGTTTCAATTGTAGCCTACCCCAACTTGTTTGGGACTTAAAGACTTTCTGGTTGTTATAGCAAAATTATATGCGGCCAATAGTTTGCTAAATCGACTAAGAATGATAGATCAATCATATGGTGCGTTAGTATTGTGATAGCACTGACAGATTTAGATCCCTACAATGTTTTGCGAAAAGGCACAAAGCACTAAAGTACAAATCAAACATGTACTCACATTGTTTCTTTTTATAAGGCGTATAAAAGGTTCGATCTCGTTCCATGATATAAGTTGTGCATGCGAATTTACTGGTGTTTTTGTCTTGTTTCTCCATAGTTATGACATCTTAGCCCACTTGCATTTATAAGAAGTACTCTCACCTACTAGTACTTCGATGATTTCAGATGTATTTATGTATGGATACTTGGATAGTCGGTAGTTTTCTGCACTCTTTTTCTTAGTTTCATAACCTCATTGATCCTTGTGCTAACTCAAAATACGCCTTATAACTTGGAATGAAGCGAGTGATGATGAAACAAAGAAAACTTACTAATCTTGCGACCACTTTCTTTCCATGTTCTCCCCCGTTATCATGAACATCTTTAAGTGATCCAGGAAGAACCTTCCAAAACTCATTCACAAATTCTCCACCCTTGCGTTTGCTATTTTGCAGTATGTCATTTGATAGATACAGGAATGACACTTTCTTATCCTTTGTTGCATTATTAAACTGCTTCTCCCATGTGTCGACGATTCTTCTGGCTCTCTTCCGGTGAAAAACACACCAATGTGAAAGTGCTACTTAAGAGTTCAGGAATACAAAAGACAGCTACTGCAATATAGATTGAAAGGGGAAAAAGTATGCTGCAGAAATTCTCAAATTTAAATCTATAGCTGTCATCTGAATATTTGATACTCTAGAAAAACAGGATTGATCAAAAGTACAAAAGTTAAATAAACTACAAAACTGATTACAGCGTGATAAAATGAGAATTATCCACACCCAGAAAATAATGACAGTTACCAGTAAAAAAATATCAGTTCGAAAAGAGGTGTACTTTCAATTAATCAAATGTAACCGCCATATGATGTGCACTGAACAGTAATGGAACACAATACTTTGGAGAAGTACACATATGAAAAACATAGCAAACCAGAACAGGTAGGTAATTAGCTGGTCACAAACTACATAGGCCCCATTCTAATCTGGATAACAGACCGACCAATGTAGATTCCCATTAGAAAATGGCCTAACGCTTCCAGTCATCTTATTCTACTTTGATAATTAATGTTCTTGAACACTACATACCTAGAAGCAGAATTAGGACACACACCCACACCCACACCCACACCCGGTCACACACACAGACCCAAAAAAAAAGCAACATTACACAGAAAAGTAGGGATTTACAATAACTTAGCAAACTTAGTTGTTTATTAGTTCCGCAAGATTTACAAGTTTGAGATGATGTAGTGTATCATACAATTTTCAGGGCTACACTTCCTCCCATAAGATGAAAGCACAAAGACGTCAAGAAAGACATGTAAGCTACCTTTTTCATGGTAGATATAGGAAGGCATCCACATGATGAATGTCTACGTCTTTCGTAAAACTCATTAAGTTCCCCTTGTAGCAGTAGTTGTCACTTGTGGTTAATTCAAGGGATGATGGTGCGTGATATGGTCTAACTAACTGGTTAAATGCTCAATATGAGGATAGTGTCACGATGTCCAAAAGTTAAGTTGCTTTGCAAATAAACATTGGTGATAAATAAAAGAAATACCATCAGAATAGTGACCCCACGAAGATCATTCTAACTAACAAAGTCACAAAAATATATGAGTATAGACATACAAATACCCCAACAGCAACAGTCAGAAGAAAATAATTTTGTAGTTAAAAAGTAAAATATGTATGTCTTCGTTTCGTTCTGTAAAAGAGGATGTGATATAATCTGTTCTGCTCACTCTTCCTCCAAACAAAATGCTCAAAATTCGCTGAATTGAGCATGAGAAAAATTATACCCCAACTACGAGAGGCCCAGACAAACGATAAGATAGTATTGTGCTGTAATACATAGTCCTAACAGTTCTTGCCATCATATCATCTGCTATTCCCTAAGGGTAATGCTCTCAAAAGATAATGGAAACAACTTTTTGCTATGACTCTCAGAAAAGCAAGGAAACCAAGCATCAACAGTCAGAACGCAAGTACATTACAAACTTAAATTGTGATGCAAAGTCAATAATGCACAAAACAAAATCAAAATCAATACTTTGCCATGGACTCGTATTATACATCTAAAATGCAGCAAAAACAGCACTAAATTTCCTCATAGAAGTGCAAGAAATATATCAACCAAGAGAACAACCCACAAGCTCCGGAAAAGTATGTCAGAATGCAATTATATTCTATGCGTCACTAGCTTAACCACAAGAAGCAGACTACTCGTCTGAACCAGGTCACAAACAAACTACTGACAATAAGCATCCTGTGAGGCAGAAACAAGGTGGATAAGCCAAATCTTTCCAAATGGAATCTCATGGGTCAGTCCTACCCATCCACATTGTAATTTAGGGCTTCACTTGCCCAATACCACATCAATCCAAGTAACAAGAGCACGCTAGGCTATCATATGCAGGTGCGCATGAAATTAACCAATGGAAACAAGGATACTCTGGATGCTCGCCGCCGAGCTGTTGAGTTTATTTAGCTTCTCGGCAAGCCCCTTCTCGCTGAAAGAGCCGCCGCCGCCGCTGGTCTCCGCCTTCGCATCCGCCTTCGTGCCCGCCATCGCGAAGATTCCGCCTAAACCCGTGTCAGGTCCGGTCCTTCGCTGACCCGCGGAAACCCTAGAGAAATTTACGCTTCAAACAATCAGGACGCAGAACAATCGGAAAAAGATCTCGAAAGTAATCAGGAATTTGGAGGATTGCGGTGAAAGATTACAGGTCGGAGATTTGGGGGGAGAGGTGAATACCCGAGTTGCGACCTCCTGAGCTTGAATTTGCCGCCGGCGAGGAGGGGGAGTGGGGAAGGGGGTAGGGGGAACACGAGAGGGTTTCCTCTGGTTTTGGGGGGTGGTTTTTTCGTTGTTGTTTTTATTTTTCTGGGTTACTTAAATATAAGGCCTTATGTAACGTCTCGTGACGTATGAAAATATGAAACGCTTTTTTCCGAATAACACACTACTAGTATTATATTGCTTGATAGATGTTGATTATTCGAAGTTGTCGTTGGAATCAACCAAACAAATTATAACGATGTGGATTTCAAAATAAATAAATATCTTATGATGTATTTCGACAAACAAAACTACACTATAGCACTTTTATGTATCTGCTCTTAATTGACACACGTCACTTAGTTTTTTTTAGAAATGGAGGATGACCCCGGCCTCTGCATCTGGACGATGCATGCAGCCATTTTATTAATTATTCGCATAAGACATTACAAAGTAATACAACAGCAAGACTAAAGCCACCGTCTAAGCAACATTTGTAGCTATTCCTATCCAAATGATGAAAGGATGCTGATAGTCTGGGCCTAATACCAAACAGACCTCGCAACCAAACCTAACATCTAAGACCATAGGTCCCATCCAGGATGCCTGCCGGGTATGGTGCACCCACCGGTCTGGCGCACTCCTCAACCAGGACGCCTGCCGGGTATGAGGCCGCCGTAGCCACGTGGCATCAATCCCTCTTCAGAGCTATATTGCTGCATCTACCTCGCATGGTCTATCTGCCGTCTTGTAGCGACCCGACCTCAAACGGTTAAGTCTTTGTGCTTCAGTGTCATCCCTGGATCGATAATGCTGACACACACAGTACTCGAAGGATTTATAACAGAGTAGCAATCACACACTTATTACATAGAATGTCTCATAAGAGAACTTATTACAATAAATATGGCTTAAGGCCATATAATACGATAACAGCGGAAGGCTTGGAAGATAAAGTGAGTCCATCAACTCCAACGGCATAGCTGAGCTACACGGCAACGACCTAACGAACCTTACTCCTCGTCTGAAAAGTCTGCAACATAATACGTTACAGCCCGAAAACGAGTCAGCACATGGAATATGCTGGCAAAATAACAAAGTTGAGCAAGAACTGACTAATGCTATCATTACATGCATATTTGGCTGGTGGAAAGCTCTATGGTTAAAGTTTTGTGTAAAGCCAATTTTTCCGTGTAACAAAGGAATATATTTCATTTAACTATCATAGTAGTTGAAACATCATTGAGAAGGTTCCTCCAACTCAATCCCAATTAAAAGTAATTATCAACCCAACAATATTAATTAGAGTGATGAGATACATATGATAATCCAAGTACTAGATACTCAAGATGTCCATAACCAGGGACACGACTAACCATGATTAGTTTGTACACTCTGCAGAGGTTTGCGCACTTTTTCCCACAAGACTCGATCTCCTCCGTTGGATTTCTCGCACTACCTGGTGTTTGAGAAACGGATGACCGAGACACAGTCTTTCAGAAGCATTAGCTCTAACCCCGGGTAGACAGTACCAACCTACATCCCTCTACATCTGCTAGCCTATCACTGGAAGAGGTCATGCAACTTACTCAACTATACTAGAGCTCATAATAGCTTGTGGCTGCACACAGAAGTTTCTAGCATGAAATATCTTAGTTCCCTTTGAGCCTGAGTGGCGGACCTTAGGATTATCACACGGGTACTCTGGGATATCCTAGGACAACACTGGATTCTCCAGGTGCCCGACAAGCAATCCACCCAGATGTGTATTAAAGTTGTCACCTTAAGTTGAACCATTAATTAACAATCTCACATCTGTTATGGATTCACTCACCTAAACCACGTCTACGAGCATAGCATGGCAATATAAGCACTACGTAGAAGTAACTCCCAAGGGTTTGATAATAACAGGGCAATAGGTTCTACCTCATCAACTACTTATCAATCCCACATGTTATCAAGTCCTAACCATGCAATGTTTGAGGATTGAAACTAATGCATAAAAACTGGTGATAAAGGGGTATGATCAAAATGTTACTTGCCTTGCTGATGATCCGCAAAACCTAGAGACTCGTAGTAGCACGCTTCGCACTCTGGGTGTTCTATCGCAAACAAACAATAGCATACATAAGCAATCAAGCAAAGACGCACGGGTAAAGCACGAATAGGAAGATCTAGAAAATTCAATTTAAGAACCCCGGTTTGCAAAAAGAATCAAATCGAACAGAGCAACGAAACTCAAACTGCGAAAGAAACAAGATCCGATTACTAATCTGGACTAAAGTCAAATTTTACTGTATCAAAATCTTGTTCAAGTTGGTTAAACAGAAAGAGGGCTTCGAAACGAAAATCTAGGCGCTTGAATCGCCCGATTCCGATAAACGAGCGAAAAGATAAACTAAAACGAAAATCGGATCAGAAATCGCGATCGAAAATAATCGCAGAAAATCTGAAAAAAGAAAAAAATTGACGAACAAGCTAACGAACGAACGTTCGCTGTCTGTGGATAACGAGTGAACACCGTTCATTAAAATGAACGTATGGACGAACGTCCGCTAAGTAACTAAACCGAGAAAACCGACGAACCGATCTAAAAAAACAAAATTATGGTTTTTTTAAAAAGCCGACGGTTTTACCTAAATCGAAAAAAAACCGAGCGGCTCCGGATCGGATCGGATCGGCGGCAGCGGCTCCGGCGGCGTGAGGTGGGGCTGCGGGGTGGCGGCGACGGCGGGGCGGTGCGGCGCAAGGCGAGGCGAGGCGCGGCAGGCGGCGACGGCTCCTGCTGCTGCTGCTTGGCGGCGGCGGTGGTGGCGGTTTGGGGCGGCGGTGGCAGGGAGGGTATTTAAGAGGGGGAGGGGCGGGGTTGGCTTGGGGGGGGGGGGGGGGGGGGTCCCGGGCGGCAACGGCGGCGGCTGCCGTGTCCTGGCCGGACTCAGGCACGGGGAGGCGGTGGCGCGGGGGTTGGGCCAGCCTGGCTCGGGTGGGCTTCGGCCCAGCTGGGCGCTGAAGTTTTTTTTTAAACAGATTCCGCCGAAAATAAATTCTAGAAAAAAATTAAAAAAATCTAAAAATGCCAAAATAAATTTTCACCGTCTAAATAAAATATTTAAAACAAGATGAACATTTTCTTGGTCCTAAAATGCAATTTTGAAAACGTGCAATTTTTCTAATGCAAATAAAATTGCAATAAAATCCGAATAAAAGCAAATATTTGATTTTAATATTTTTCCTCTAATATTTCATTTCTTTTGAAGAAGTCATATTATCTCCTCTCATATATTTTAACATGAAATATTTTCGGAGAGAAAAATAATTAAAACCAAAAATCCTCATTTCAATATTTGATAAAATTCAAATATGAAAACAGTGAAATCCCCAACTCTCTCTCTCCGAGGGTCCTTGAGTTGCTTAGGATTTCGAGGATCAAGTCAAAATGCAATAAAATATGATATGCAATGATGACCTAATGTATAACATTCCAAATTGAAAATTTGGGATGTTAGAAACCTACCCCCCTTAAGATGAATCTCGCCCTCGAGATTTGGATTGGCTAGAAAATAGGAGCGGGTGGTCTTTGCGAAGATCATCCTCTCGTTCCCAGGTGGCTTCGTCCTTGGTATGGTGGCTCCACTGAACTTTGCAAAACTTAATAACCTTGTTGCAGGTAACCCGACTAACAAACTCAAGAATCTTGACTGGTTTCTCCTCATAAGTCAAATCATTGTCCAACTGAATCGCTTCCAGTGGTACTGTATCTCTCAAAAGAATGTCAGCCATATCTGCGTGGCACTTCTTCAACTGAGAAACGTGGAACACATCGTGAACTCCTGACAATCCTTCGGGTAATTCCAACTTATACGCAACTTCTCCCATACGTTCCAAAACTCTGTATGGTCCCACAAAACGTGGCGCCAACTTTCCCTTAACTCCAAAGCGCTTAACTCCTCGGAGTGGTGATACTCGAAGATACACTCTGTCTCCGATTTCATAGACTACCTCCTTGCGTTTTGAATCTGCATAACTCTTCTGTCGGAACTGAGCTACCTTCAGTCTATCTCTAATCAATTTAACCTTCTCTTCTGATTCCTTAATCAAATATGGTCCAAACAACTGACGGTCTCCAACTTCATCCCACAACAACGGTGTCCTGCACCTCCTTCCGTACAAGGCTTCGAAAGGTGCCATCTTCAAACTGGTCTGGTAACTATTGTTGTATGAGAACTCTGCGTAGGGCAAGTTGTCATCCCAACTAGATCCATAATCTAGTGCACAAGCTCTCAGCATATTCTCCAGAATCTGGTTGACTCTCTCGGTCTGTCCATCTATTTGCGGGTGAAAAGCTATACTGAACTCCAGTCTAGTTCCCAAAGTTTCATGCAACAGATTCCAAAACTTTGAGGTAAACTGGGTTCCTCTATCTGATACAATGGTCCTTGGAACTCCATGCAAACATACGATTCTGGTCATGTATATCTTGGCCAACTTGGCACTTGTATAGGTGGTTTTCACTCAGATAAAGTGAGCTACTTTGGTCAAGCGATCAACTGCTACCCATATAGAATCATATCCTGATTTGGTCCTGGGCAATCCGGTGATGAAATCCATGCCAAGCTTATCCCACTTCCATTCGGGTATCGGCATAGGCTGTAACAATTTGTCGGATTTCGGGTTCCGGCAGACCCTTGAGGTTCGAACACTGGGGTGCGTGCGGAGATTTCGCCTCCTACCTACCTGCACTCCTCCGCCTTGCTAGGATCTAAACTAAGGAAAGAACAACACAAGAGACACAGGGTTTATACTGGTTCGGGCCACCGTTGTGGTGTAATACCCTACTCCAGTGTGTGGTGTGGTGGATTGCTTCTTGGGCTGATGATGATGAACAATACAAGGAAGAACAGCCTTGCGAGGGTCTGTTCTTGGCTGGGGCGATGAACTCCTGGGAGGAGTCCAGTCGCCTTTCTCTCTCTATCTCTCTCTCTCTCTCTCTACCTGATCCTCTCTATCCTTCGATCCCTCCGACCCCCTTTGCTCTGTGGGTGCCTGGTCCTATTTATAGAGGCCCTGGTCCTCTTCCCAAATATCGAGAGGGAAGGGAGCCAACAATGGCGGGCTAATTTGAAGGGGGGCAGCTAGTATCAACTATCCTGACAAAAGTAGTCTTGGTTGGGTTTCGTAGTAATTTCAAAAAAATTCCTACGCACACGCAAGATCATGTGATGCATAGCAACGAGAGGGGAGAGTATGATCTACATACCTAGTAGATCGACAACGGAAGCGTTTGGTTGATGTAGTCATACGTCTTCACGATCCGACCGATCAAGCACCCAAACTACGGCACCTCCGAGTTCTAGCACACGTTCAGCTCGATGACGATCCCCGGACTCCGATCCAGCAAAGTGTCGGGGAAGAGTTCCGTCAGCACGACGGCGTGGTGACGATCTTGATGCACTACAGCAGTAGGGCTTCGCCTAAACTCCGCTACAATATTATCGAGGACTATGGTGGCTGGGGGCGCCGCACACGGCTAAGGAATAGATCACGTGGATCAACTTGTGTGTCTTTGGGGTGCCTCTGCCTCCGTATATAAAGGACCAAGGGGGGAGGCTGGCCGGCCAAGGAGGGTGCGCCAAGAGAGTCCCACTCCCTCTGGGAGTAGGATTCCCCCCCCCAATCCTAGTTGGAATAGGATTCGCGGAGGGGGAAAAGAGAGAGGGGGGCCGGCCACCTCTCCTTGTCCTAATAGGACTAGGGGAGGGGGGAGGCGCGCGGCCCATCTTGGGTTGCCCCTTCTCTTTTCCACTAAAGCCCACTAAGGCCCATATAGC
Organism: Triticum urartu; assembly: GCF_003073215.2. Taxonomy (NCBI): domain Eukaryota; kingdom Viridiplantae; phylum Streptophyta; class Magnoliopsida; order Poales; family Poaceae; genus Triticum; species Triticum urartu. The sequence goes on along the minus strand of NC_053025.1, from coordinate 120,637,727 downwards.
TCCCGGGGGGTTCCGGTAACCTCCCGGTACTCCGGTAAAATCCTGATTTCACCCGGAACACTTCCGATATCCAAACATAGGCTTCCAATATATCAATCTTTATGTCTCTACCATTTCGAGACTCCTCGTCATGTCCGTGATCACATCCGGGACTCCGAACAACCTTCGGTACATCAAAATGCATAAACTCATAATATAACTGTCATCGTAACCTTATGCGTGCGGACCCTACGGGTTCGAGAACAATGTAGACATGACCGAGACACGTCTCCGGTCAATAACCAATAGCGGGACCTGGATGCCCATATTGGCTCCTACATATTCTACGAAGATTTTTATCGGTCAGACCGCATAACAACATACGTCGTTCCCTTTGTCATCGGTATGTTACTTGCCCGAGATTCGATCGTCGGTATTCCAAATACCTAGTTCAATCTCGTTACCGGCAAGTCTCTTTACTCGTTCTGTAATACATCATCCTGCAACTAACTTATTAGTTGCAATGCTTGCAAGGCTTAAGTGATGTGTATTACCGAGAGGGCCCAGAGATACCTCTCCGACAATCGGAGTGACAAATCCTAATCTCGAAATACGCCAACCCAACATGTACCTTTGGAGACACCTGTAGAGCTCCTTTATAATCACCCAGTTACGTTGTGACGTTTGGTAGTACCCAAAGTGTTCCTCCGGTAAACGGGAGTTGCAATAATCTCATAGTTATAGGAACATGTATAAGTCATGAAGAAAGCAATAGCAACATACTAAACGATCGGGTGCTAAGCTAATGGAATGGGTCATGTCAATCAGATCATTCTCCTAATAATGTGATCCCGTTAATCAAATAACAACACATGTCTATGGTTAGGAACATAAACCATCTTTGATTAACGAGCTAGTCAAGTAGAGGCATACTAGTGACACTTTGTTTGTCTATGTATTCACACATGTATTATGTTTCCGGTTAATACAATTCTAGCATGAATAATAAACATTTATCATGATATAAGGAAATAAATAATAACTTTATTATTGCCTCTAGGGCATATTTCCTTCAGTCTCCCACTTGCACTAGAGTCAATAATCTAGATTACACAGTAATGATTCTCACACCCATGGAGCCTTGGTGCTGATCATGTTTTGCTCGTGGAAGAGGCTTAGTCAACGGGTCTGCAACATTCAGATCCGTATGTATCTTGCAAATCTCTATGTCTCCCACCTGGACTAGATCCCGGATGGAATTGAAGCGTCTCTTGATGTGCTTGGTTCTCTTGTGAAATCTGGATTCCTTTGCCAAGGCAATTGCACCAGTATTGTCACAAAAGATTTTCATTGGACCCGATGCACTAGGTATGACACCTAGATCGGATATGAACTCCTTCATCCAGACTCCTTCATTTGCTGCTTCCGAAGCAGCTATGTACTCCGCTTCACATGTAGATCCCGCTACAACACTTTGTTTAGAACTGCACCAACTTACAGCTCCACCGTTTAATGTAAACACGTATCCGGTTTGCGATTTAGAATTGTCCGGATCAGTGTCAAAGCTTGCATCAACGTAACCTTTTACGATGAGCTCTTTGTCACCTCCATATACGAGAAACATATCCTTAGTCCTTTTCAGGTATTTCAGGATGTTCTTGACCGCTGTCCAGTTATCCACTCCTGGATTACTTTGGTACCTCCCTGCTAGACTTATAGCAAGGCACACATCAGGTCTGGTACACAGCATTGCATACATGATAGATCCTATGGCTGATGCATAGGGAACATCTTTCATATTCTCTCTATCTTCTGCAGTGGTCTGGCATTGAGTCTTACTCAACTTCACACCTTGTAACACAGGCAAGAACCCTTTCTTTGCTTGATCCATTTTGAACTTCTTCAAAATTTTGTCAAGTTATGTGGTTTGTGAAAGTCCAATTAAGCGTCTTGATCTATCTCTATAGATCTTAATGCCTAATATGTAAGCAGCTTCACCGAGGTCTTTCATTGAAAAACTTTTATTCAAATATCCCTTTATGCTATCCAGAAATTCTACATTATTTCCAATTAGTAATATGTCATCCACATATAATATCAGAAATGCTACAGAGCTCCCACTCACTTTCTTGTAAATACAGGCTTCTCCAAAAGTCTGCATAAAACCAAATGCTTTGATCACACTATCAAAATGTTTATTCCAACTCCGAGAGGCTTGCACCAGTCCATAAATGGATCGCTGGAGCTTGCACACTTTGTTAGCTCCCTTTGGATCGACAAAACTTTCTGGTTGCATCATATACAACTCTTCTTCCAGAAGTCCATTCAGGAATGCAGTTTTGACATCCATCTACCAAATTTCATAATCATAAAATGCGGCAATTGCTAACATGATTCGGACAGACTTAAGCATCGCTACGGGTGAGAAGGTCTCATCGTAGTCAATCCCTTGAACTTGCCGAAAACCTTTTGTGACAAGTCGAGCTTTGTAGACAGTAATATTACCGTCAGCGTCAGTCTTCTTCTTGAAGATCCATTTATTCTCAATTGCTTGCCGATCATCGGGCAAGTCAACCAAAGTCCATACTTTGTTCTCATACATGGATCCCATCTCAGATTTCATGGTTTCAAGCCACTTTGCAGAATCTGGGCTCACCATTGCTTCTTCATAGTTCATAGGTTCATCATGATCTAGCATCATGACTTCCAGAACGGGATTGCCGTACCACTCTGGCGCGGATCTTACTCTGGTTGATCTACGAGGTTCAGTAGTATCTTGTTCTGAAGTTTCATGATCATTATCATTAACTTCCTTACTAACTGGTGTAGGTGTCACAGAAACAGTTTTCTGTGATGTACTACTTTCCAATAAGGGAGCAGGTACAGTTACCTCGTCAAGTTCTACTTTCCTCCCACTCACTTCTTTCGAGAGAAACTCCTTCTCTAGAAAGTTTCCGAATTTAGCAACAAAAGTCTTGCCTTCGGATCTGTGATAGAAGGTGTATCCAATAGTCTCCTTTGGATATCCTATGAAGACACATTTCTCCGATTTGGGTTCGAGCTTATCAGGTTGAAGCTTTTTCACATAAGCATCGCAGCCCCAAACTTTCAGAAACGACAACTTTGGTTTCTTGCCAAACCATAGTTCATAAGGCGTCGTCTCAACGGATTTTGATGGTGCCCTATTTAACGTGAATGTGGCCGTCTCTAGAGCGTATCCCCAAAACGATAGCGGTAAATCAGTAAGAGACATCATAGATCGCACCATAACCAGTAAAGTACGATTACGACGTTCGGACACACCATTACGCTGTGGTGTTCCGGGTGGCGTGAGTTGCGAAACTATTCCACAAATTTTCAAATGTACACCAAACTCGTAACTCAAATATTCTCCTCCACGATCAGATCGTAGAAACTTTATTTTCTTGTTACGATGATTTTCAAATTCACTCTGAAATTCCTTGAACTTTTCAAACGTTTCAGACTTATGTTTCATTAAGTAGATATACCCATATCTGCTTAAATCATCTGTGAAGGTGAGAAAATAACGATATCCGCCACGAGCCTCAATATTCATCGGACCACATACATCTGTATGTATGATTTCCAACAAATCCGTTGCTCTCTCCATAGTACCGGAGAACGGCGTTTTGGTCATCTTGCCCATGAGGCACGGTTCGCAAGTACCAAGTGATTCATAATCAAGTGGTTCCGAAAGTCCATCAGTATGGAGTTTCTTCATGCGCTTTACATCGATATGACCTAAACGGCAGTGCCACAAAATAAGTTGCACTATCATTATCAACTCTACATCTTTTGGCTTCAACATTATGAATATGTGTATTACTACTATCGAGATTTAACAAGAATAGACCACTCTTAAAGGGTGCATGACCATAAAAGATATTACTCATATAAATAGAACAACCATTATTCTCCGATTTAAATGAATAACCGTCTCGCATCAAACAAGATCCAGATATAATGTTCATGCTCAACGCTGGCACCAAATAACAATTATTCAGGTCTAATATTAATCCCGAAGGTAGATGTAGAGGTAGCGTGCCGACTGCGATCACATCGACTTTGGAACCGTTTCCCACGCGCATCGTCACCTCGTCCTTAGCCAATCTTCGCTTAATCCGTAGTCCCTGTTTCGAGTTGCAAATATTAGCAACAGAACCAGTATCAAATACCCAGGTGCTACTGCGAGCATTAGTAAGGTACACATCAATAACATGTATATCACATATACCTTTGTTCACCTTGCCATCCTTCTTATCCGCCAAATACTTGGGGCAGTTCCGCTTCCAGTGACCAGTCTGCTTGCAATAGAAGCACTCAGTTTCAGGCTTAGGTCCAGGTTTGGGTTTCTTCTCTTGAGTAGCAACTTGCTTGCTGTTATTTTTGAAGTTCCCCTTCTTCTTCCCTTTGCCCTTTTTCTTGAAACTAGTGGTCTTGTTGACCATCAACACTTGATGCTCCTTCTTGATTTCTACCTCCGCAGCTTTCAGCATCGCGAAGAGCTCGGGAATAGTCTTATTCATCCCTTGCATATTATAGTTCATCACGAAGCTCTTGTAGCTTGGTGGCAGTGATTGGAGAATTCTGTCAATGACGCAGTCATCCGGAAGATTAACTCCCAACTGAATCAAGTGATTATTATACCCAGACATTTTGAGTATATGCTCACTGACAGAACTGTTCTCCTCCATCTTGCAGCTATAGAACTTATTGGAGACTTCGTATCTCTCAATCCGGGCATTTGCTTGAAATATTAACTTCAACTCCTGGAACATCTCATATGCTCCATGACGTTCAAAACGTCGTTGAAGTCCCGATTCTAAGCCGTAAAGCATGGCACACTGAACTATCGAGTAGTCATCAGCTTTGCTCTGCCAGACGTTCATAACATTCGACGTTGCTCCTGCAGCAGGCCTGGCACCCAGCGGTGCTTCCAGGATGTAATTCTTCTGTGCAGCAATGAGGATAATCCTCAAGTTACGGACCCAGTCCGTGTAATTGCTACCATCGTCTTTCAACTTTGCTTTCTCAAGGAACGCATTAAAATTCAACGGAACAACAGCACGAGCCATCTATCTACAATCAACATAAACAAGCAAGATACTATCAGGGACTAAGTTCATGATAAATTTAAGTTCAATTAATCATATTACTTAAGAACTCCCACTTAGATAGACATCCCTCTAATCCTCTAAGTGATCACGTGATCCAAATCAACTAAACCATGTCCGATCATCATGTGAGATGGAGTAGTTTCATTGGTGAACATCTTTATGTTGATCATATCTACTATATGATTCACGCTCGACCTTTCGGTCTCCGTGTTCCGAGGCCATATCTGTATATGCTTGGCTCGTCAAGTTTAACCTGAGTATTCTGCGTGTGCAACTGTTTTGCACCCGTTGTATTTGAACGTAGAACCTATCACACCCGATCATCACGTGGTGTCTCAGCACGAAGAACTTTCGCAACGGTGCATACTCAGGGAGAACACTACTTGATAATTTTAGTGAGAGATCATCTTATAATGCTACCGTCAATCAAAGCAAGATAAGATGCATAAAAGATAAACATCACATGCAATCAATATAAGTGATATGATATGGCCATCATCTCCTTGTGCTTGTGATCTCCATCTCCGAAGCACCGTCGTGATCACCATCGTCATTGGCGTGACACCTTGATCTCCATCATAGCATCGTTGTCGTCTCGCCAAGCTTATGCTTCCACGACTATCGCTACCGTTTAGTGATAAAGTAAAGCATTACATCGCGATTGCATTGCATACAATAAAGCGACAACCATATGGCTCCTGCCGGTTGCCGATAACTTGGTTACAAAACATGATCATCTCATACAATAAAATTCAGCATCATGCCTTGACCATATCACATCACAACATGCCCTGCAAAAACAAGTTAGACGTCCTCTACTTTGTTGTTGCAAGTTTTACGTGGCTGCTACGGGCTTAAGTAAGAACCAATCTCACCTACGCATCAAAACCACAACGATAGTTTGTCAATTTGACTCCATTTTAACCTTCGCAAGGACCGGGCGTAGCCATACTCGGTTCAACTAAAGTTGGAGAAACTGTCACCCACAAGCCACCTCTGTGCAAAGCACGTCGGGAGAACCGGTCTCGCGTAAGCGTACGCGTAATGTCGGTCTGGGCCGCTTCATCCAACAATACCGCCGAACCAAAGTATGACATGTTGGTAGGTAGTATGACTTATATCGCCCACAACTCACTTGTGTTCTACTCGTTCATATAACATCAACATATAAAACCTAGGCTCTGATACCACTGTTGGGTTTCGTAGTAATTTCAAAAAAATTCCTACGCACACGCAAGATCATGTGATGCATAGCAACGAGAGGGGAGAGTATGATCTACATACCTAGTAGATCGACAACGGAAGCGTTTGGTTGATGTAGTCGTACGTCTTCACGATCCGACCGATCAAGCACCGAAACTACGGCACCTCCGAGTTCTAGCACACGTTCAGCTCGATGACGATCCCCGGACTCCGATCCAGCAAAGTGTCGGGGAAGAGTTCCGTTAGCACGACGGCGTGGTGACGATCTTGATGCACTACAGCAGCAGGGCTTCGCCTAAACTCCGCTACAATATTATCGAGGACTATGGTGGCTGGGGGCGCCGCACACGGCTAAGGAATAGATCACGTGGATCAACTTGTGTGTCTCTGGGGTGCCTCTGCCTCCGTATATAAAGGACTAAGGGGGGGAGGCTGGCCAGCCAAGGAGGGTGCGCCAGGAGAGTCCTACTCCCTCTGGGAGTAGGATCCCCCCTAATCCTAGTTGGAATAGGATTCGCGGAGGGGGGAAAGAGAGAGGGGGCCGGCCACCTCTCCTTGTCCTAATAGGACTAGGGGAGGGGGGAGGCGCGCGGCCCATCTTGGGCTGCCCCTTTTCTTTTCCATTAAAGCCCACTAAGGCCCATATAGCTCCCGGGGGTTCCGGTAACCTCCCGGTACTCCGGTAAAATCCCGATTTCACCAGGAACACTTCCGATATCCAAACATAGGCTTCCAATATATCAATCTTTATGTCTCGACCATTTCGAGACTCCTCGTCATGTCCGTGATCACATCCGGGACTCCGAACAACCTTCGGTACATCAAAATGCATAAACTCATAATATAACTGTCATCGTAACCTTAAGCGTGCGGACCCTACGGGTTCGAGAACAATGTAGACATGACCGAGACACGTCTCCGGTCAATAACCAATAGCGGGACCTGGATGCCCATATTGGCTCCTACATATTCTACGAAGATCTTTATCGGTCAGACCGCATAACAACATACGTCGTTCCCTTTGTCATCGGTATGTTACTTGCCCGAGATTCGATCGTCGGTATTCCAAATACCTAGTTCAATCTCGTTACCGGCAAGTCTCTTTACTCGTTCTGTAATACATCATCCCGCAACTAACTTATTAGTTGCAATGCTTGCAAGGCTTAAGTGATGTGTATTACCGAGAGGGCCCAGAGATACCTCTCCGACAATCGGAGTGACAAATCCTAATCTCGAAATACGCCAACCCAACATGTACCTTTGGAGACACCTGTAGTACTCCTTTATAATCACCCAGTTACGTTGTGACGTTTGGTAGCACCCAAAGTGTTCCTCCGGCAAACGGGAGTTGCATAATCTCATAGTTATAGGAACATGTATAAGTCATGAAGAAAGCAATAGCAACATACTAAACGATCGGGTGCTAAGCTAATGGAATGGGTCATGTCAATCAGATCATTCACTTAATGATGTGATCCCGTTAATCAAATAACAACTCATTGTTCATGGTTAGGAAACATAACCATCTTTGATTAACGAGCTAGTCAAGTAGAGGCATACTAGTGACACTTTGTTTGTCTATGTATTCACACATGTATTATGTTTCCGGTTAATACAATTCTAGCATGAATAATAAACATTTATCATGATATAAGGAAATAAATAATAACTTTATTATTGCCTCTAGGGCATATTTCCTTCAGTCTTCGCCTGCGCAAAGCTCTAGTGATGACGTCGTCTTGGGCTCCACGGTGACCTCCGTCTCGTAGTCCTCCTGGTCTTGGTCTCGTTGCACCGAAACGGCAACCTTTGCCTGATGCCTCGGTACTCCACGGCTGCGCTTGCCCACTTTGCACAAAGAGGAAGGGAGGACACTGCGCGGGCTGGCACCCGCCTGGCGCCCCCGGTCGTCATGGCTTGCATCACGGGCACCTCGTGAGGTACCCCGCCTTGATCTCTGTGCCTCCTCGTGAGCCAGCCTGACGAGGCCGCGCCTGAGGAAGCTCCGCGTCGTCCGCCCCGCGAGGCTTGGCCCCTCGCGAGGGTCTTGGGTTCGTGTTGGTGAAGATGGGCCGTGCTGCCCCCCCCCTTTGAGCCACGCCACAGGCCGCAGGCAGGCAAGTCTGGGGACCCCCGTTCCCAGAACACCGACAGTAGCCCCCGGGCCCAAGGCGCGCCCGGACTTGGCCATGCAGGGAGGCGGAAGGGCAAGAGCGAAGCGCCGCAGGCCCTAACAGCCTGCGGCCTTGGGCGTCACGTGGCGGTTGGTTGGTCGTGGGCGTCTCCACTTCCCCATGGCGCCTCGGCAACTGCATGGATTGGACAAGTCCCTGCATGCAAAGCGGGTCATAATTACCTACGATCGTGGGGGCCGTTGGTTGGCCATCGCCAGTTATAAGTATGGACCGACGCGCGCCCTTCCAGTTCATCCCTCCTTGCCTCTCCTTTTCTTCATGGCCCCGTCAAGGAGGTTCTCGGCCGCAGAGAAGGGGAAGGCTCGCCAGGTTGAGCCCGCCTCTCCCCACCCAAGCGCGGCTGAGGGCGCCCTCGCAAACATCCTGTGGCCACCACGGTGGCTCCCCGCGGCCGTGGAGGCGATCTTCTGCACAGCGACGGGCGGATTGCTGCGGCCGAGGGGTGCGCTCCGGCTGCACGTCCCCCTAGGCCGCGCTTTCGCGCTGCTGAAGTGCTGCCGGAGTTCGTCGTGTGGTCGGCGGGGCCGACCAGCACCCGGCTTCCACTTCCTCGCTTCCTCCTTGGCGAGCTCCCGGCCGGCGCCCCGGGCGGCCTCTGGCTCCAGGTCGACGGCTGCTGCAGCCGGGCCTCATGGGTCTCACTGGAGGTCTCCGCGGCCGGGAGCCTGTTCCTGGCCCGCGGTTGACAGACGTTTGCCCGCGCGCGTGGCCTGAGCCGTCGGTGCACCCTACACTTCAAGTTCGACGGCGATGCCACCCTCTACGTGAGGGTGTTTGGGGAAGATGGTCGCCGCGCAGGGTGTTGCCCCGAGGGTGACGACCGCGGCTGGGAACCCAGCTCCGGCGATGATGGAGAGGGCAGCGCTCGCGCTGCCGGCGGCGCTCATGGTTCCCCAAGCTTCTCCGGTTCTTCTTTAGGCGGTGACTCTTCTAGCGGTGGCCGCGGTCAGCCTCCACGCCGTCGTATCTGCTTGGGAGGTGGCAACGTGTTCGCCCGCCGTCACGCCCTGGTGAAGCGCGAGAGGGAGTCCACCTGAGCTCCGGAGGTAGCTCGGGCCTTCCCTGCGGGCCGGTGTGAGGCGAGCTGCACCAGATTTGTTCTTTCTTTTCCTTTTTTCTGCGTAACAAAGACAATAGTGTGGAGCCCCGCGGGGGCGTGTTTGGGTTATTGCTGTTAATCATCGTTTCGCTTTCGTTACCGTACCTTCCGGCTACGTGCCCGAGCGTGGATAGTTCCCGGCCCCGGCCGTGGGGGGGCGACCGACCCAGGCCCTTTGTTTGTGTCGCGGTGCCCGTGGGGCACAGACTGGAGGGGTGCTCCTGTAAGGGGCCCAGGTCGCGAACTCTTTGAATGACTGGGATAGGAACACTCGCGAGGGCGCTCAGCTACCCCCCTCGCGAGGCCTTGCATAAGAGAAATCGAGGCAGGAGAGTGAAAAGTCGAAGAACCACAAGCCAAAGACGGCAACAACTTCAATAAAACTTCGAACGAGAAGGAACAAGCCAACTGCGGAAAGCAAATGAAAAGCCGCGTCCGGCACCTAATCTAGTCTTCGACGTCTTCTCACCAGCGCGGAGCTAAGTGCTGCCACTGGGCGTGGGAGGGAGCCCCAGGGCCTGAGGCCGGCGCTCCTAAGACTCCGGGGCGTGTACAGCCCCAACTCATTATTATGTGAGAGTGTCACGGGCGGCGAGCTTCACAGGCGTTGGCCTTCTTCACAGGCTCCGGGCCTTTTCCAAAACGCGATAGCTTCACAGGCATTCGCCTTCTTCACAGGCTCCGGGCCTTTTCCAAAACGCGATAGCTTCACAGGCATTCGCCTTCTTCACAGGCTCTAGGTCTTTTCCAAAACGCGATAGCTTCACAGGCATTCGCCTTCTTCACAGACTCCGGGCCTTTTCCAAAACACGATAGCTTCACACGCATTCGCCTTCTTCACAGGCTCTGGGCCTTTTTAGGGGTAGAACCTCCGGAGGTGCTAGATGTTCCATGCATTCTGGACTGGCACCCCCTCCTGAGTCTCCAAGCGCGCGGAGCCGGGCCTAGAAACATGAACAACTTTGAACGGGCCCTCCCACATGGGAGAGAGCTTGTGCAGCCCCTCCCTGGAGAGAACCCGCCTGAGCACGAGGTATCCTACCTCGAGAGTTCTGGGGCGGATGTTGCGGTAGTGATATCGCCGCAGTGCTTGTTGGTACCTCACCGCTCGTAGCGCGGCTTCTCGGCGACGTTCCTCCCCCAGCACGAGGTCCATCCCCCGCGTGGCGTCCTGCTACGCCTCGTCAAACGCCAGGACCCGTGCGGAGCGACGTCTGACCTCGTGAGGGAGGACCGCTTCGGCTCCGTAGACCAGGAAGAACGGGGTCTCTCCAGTCGGCTTGGTCGCGGTTGTGCGGATGGACCACAACACGGACTGAAGCTCGTCATACCAACCTCTGCCGCAGGCCTCCAGCTTCTTCTTGAACGTCCTGGTCTTGAGGCCCCTCAGGACCTCCGCGTTGGCTCGCTCGGCCTGGCCGTTGCTTCGGGGGTGCGCCACCGAAGCGTAGCATATCTGCGTTCCAAGGTTAGCACAGTATGTTTTGAAGAGGTTACTGGTGAACTGCGAACCGTTGTCCGTGATGATGCGATTCGGCACCCCGAACCGGCTCGCGATGCCCTTGATGAACTTGATCGCGGAACCCGCGGGAATGGTGCGGACAGCCTCTACTTCAGCCCACTTGGTGAACTTGTCCACGACGATGTAGAGGTAGCGGTAGCCCCCGGGCGCCCGAGGAAACGGGCCCAAGATATCCAGCCCCCAGGCTGCGAATGGCCACGAAAGGGGTATAGTCTGCAAGCCTCCTGCTGGCTGATGGATCTGCTTGGCATGGAACTGGCAGGCCTCACAAGCTTTCACTAGTTCGACGGCGTCATTGAGCGCGGTGGGCCAATAAAACCCAGTGCGGAACGCCTTGCCGACGAGGGTCCGTGATGACGAATGATGTCCACAGTCTCCGCCGTGTATATCTTCCAGCAGTTCCTTTCCTTTCTCCCTGGAGATGCAGCGCAGGGATACATCGTTTGGCCGCTTCCGGTAGAGCTCTCCATCCTTGATGCAGTATGCCGTGGCCTGGCGTGCCACTCGCTCCGCTTCCTCCTCCTTCTCCGGCAGGGTCCCTTGCGTTAGGAAACTCCAGAGCTCTGTAATCCAACATCCCTCCTGAGGTTCCATCGTCAGGAGCAGGCGTGCTCCTGAGGCCGGGCCACAGGCCGGAGCCCCTGAGGCAGGTGGCTGGGGGAGCTCCTCCCGGGGCTGAGCCGTGTTCGATAATGACGGCAGGGATGATGGCTTGAAGAGCTGCTCCTCGAAAACACCAGGCTCCTGAGGTAACCGCCTGGACGCCCGTTTGGCGATGTCGTCGGCCTCCTGATTGGTGCCACGGGGCACATGCTGCAACTCCAACCCCCAGAACTGCTTCTCCATCTTGCGGACCTCCGCTAGGTAGGCTTCCATGTGCTCATCCTTCGGCTCGTACACCTTGTTGGAGAAATTGACAAGGAGCTGCGAATCGCCCTTGATGGTGAGGCGTTTCACCCCCAGGGCAGCCGCGGCCTTCAAGCCCGCTATTAAACCTTCATACTCCGCTACGTTGTTGGAGACCTTTTCACCTTGCTGGAAACAGAGCTGCACGGCGTAATAGAGCTTGTCCTGAGCGGGCGATATAAGCACCGCCCCAGCCCCAGCGCCATGCCTGGAGAACGCCCCATCGAAGTACATGCCCCAGCCTTCTGGCGCCTCGCTTCCCGGGGACAGGGACCGATCCTCGTCGGCCTTGAGGCCTGGCGCCTCCGTCCATTCTGCCACAAAATCCGCCAACGCTGCTCCCTTGATGACTCTGGTCGTGCTGAATTCGAGCTGAAACGGTTGCAGTTCTATGTTCCACTCAGCGACCCTTCCAGCTGAATTAGGGCTCCTGAGCACTCTCTCCAGGGGGTATGACGAGACGACTTTGATGGGGTGACCCTGAAAATAGTGCCGCAGCTTGCGCGAGGCCACCAGTAGCGCGAGGAGGAGTTTCTGAGGCATGGGGTACCGTGCCCTTGCATCCCGCAACACCGTGCTGACGAAGTACACTAGGTGCTCAATGAGGTGGAGTGCGTCAGTGCTGGTGGCTCCCTTCGGAGACCGTGGCGCCTCTTGAGGCAATGAGGCCTCCTGAGACTGGCCATCTGGAAGAGGGGCCTCTTCCGCCTCTGGTGCGCCCCTCTGCGACGGCTGATCCTCCTCAGCCGCGGTGGCGGTTTCTGTAGGCCTTCCTTGTCCCTGTTCTGCCTTGTCCTGGGCTGCTGCCGCGGTTTTGATTCAGCGCTCCTCTCTGACTGCCACCAAGGCTGCGCTGGCGGAGTAGGGAGTGGCGGCGAGGTAAAGCACCAGGGGCTCTTTAGGGCGCGGAGCCACCATGACCGGTGGGCTGGTCAGGTATCTCTTGAGATCCTGGAATGCCTTGTCGGCCTCTTCAGTCCACTCGAAGGGCCCCTTTTTCTTCATTAGCTGGAAGAAGGGCAGTGCTCGTTCCCCCAACTTGGAGATGAAGCGCCCTAGCGTGGTCACGCGCCCCGTGAGCTTCTGCATTTCTCTGAGGGTCTTTGGCGGGCTCATGTCTTCCACCGCCTTGACCTTCTTCGGGTTAGCCTCGATGCCTCGGTGGGACACGAGGAAACCCAAGAGCTTGCCCGAGGGGACTCCGAACACACACTTCTCTGGGTTGAGCCGTAGGTTCACTGCGTTGAGGCTCGCGAAGGTTTCCTCCAAGTCTTGTATCAAGGTCCTGGCCTCCCGAGACTTTACCACAATGTCATCGACGTAAGCTTCAACATTCTTCCCAAGCTGCGGGCCCAAGGTGATGTGCATCAGCCGCTGGAAGGTCTCCCCTGCGTTACGCAGCCCGAATGGCATGCATGTGTAGCAGTACACCCCACACGGGGTTAGGAAGGCTGTCTTCTCGACGTCTTCTACCGCCATATTGATCTGGTGATACCCAGAGAAGGCATCCAAGAAGCATAACAGGTTGCATTCCGCAGTGGAATCGACGATCTGGTCGATGCGGGGGAGCGGGAACGGATCTTGCGGGCATGCTTTGTTGAGGTTGGTGAAGTCGACACACATGCGCTCCTTCCCTCCCTTCTTTGGCACAACGACAGGGTTGGCCAACCAATCCGGGTATCGGACCTCGCGAATGACCCCAGCGGCTTCTAATTTGCGGGTCTCTTGGACGATGAAGGCCTGCTTTTCTGTGGACTGCCGCCTGGCCTTCTGCTTCACAGGGCGCACGTTGGGGCACACGTTGAGGTGATGCTCGATTACACTCCTAGGGATCCCTGCCAACTGGTCAGGCTCCCAAGCGAATACCTTCTTGTTTGCGCGCAGGAACCCGACCAGGGCCTTCTCCTGCTCGGGTTTGAGGTGGGCGCCTATGGTGAAAGTGGCGTTGGTGGATCCGTCCTCATCGACAGGTATCTGCTTGGTTTCTGCCTTGTCTTGGGTGAACAACTATTTCTTCTTGGCGGGTGGAGCCCCCGTGGGCGCGGGGATCTCCAAGTTGGCGGGCTGTGCCGACGCCGCCGTCTTGAAGGCGAGCTTGAGCACCCACAGCGCGTCCCCGGTGTCCTCGTGCACAGTGAGGACACCGCTACTCCCGGGCATCTTCATGAGGTTGTACGTCGGGTGCGTCGCGGCCATGAACTGGGCCAGCGCTGGGTAGCCGAGGATGGCGTTGTAGGGGAGGCCGATGGGGGCGATGTCGAAGTCGACCAGCTCCGTGCGGAAGTTGTCGTAGGTGCCGAAGGTTACTGGGAGCCGGATCTGTCCCAAGAAGCTAGACGACTTGCCCCCAACGCCTGAGAAGGGCCGGCTGGGTTGCAGCCGTTCCAGGGGTATGCAGAGGAGGTTGAAGGCCTCGACCGAGAGCATGCTGAGGCCCGCGCCGCCATCAATGAGGGTTCTAGTGACGGCCACCTGGCAGATGGTGGGGGTGCACAACATGGGGAGCGCACCCGAGCAGGCCGAGTTGGAGGGGTGGTCCTCCGAGCTGAAGGTCAGGCCGGTCTTGAGCGCCGCCCGGTCCAGGGGAGCCCCCTGCCGCGTGGGAGTGGCGCTGACCCGGCGGATGAACGGCTTGACGTGGTGACTTGTAGGCGGCGCCTGCGAGCCGCCCAAGAGGGCCGCGACGACCGGGGGTGTTGGTGCAGCGCGATGAGCGGGGGAGAGGTTGCGGGGCTCCATGGGCGCGCGGAGCGCGCGGGACGAAGGACCAGCTGGGGTGAGCAAGGGAGTTGCGGTGCGGCCGTCTTGCCGCACGGACGGATGCTGGGACGATGCTCGCTGCTCGTCCCCCGCCGGGCCGGTGACGGCGTTGACGGCAGGCGACGGGGAACGGCGAGGATGCCCGCCGACAGGGGCCGTCTAGACAACGCGGGAAGCGAGCGCGGCCCAGCGCTCGGCGCGGGCCCGACGAGCGTCAGACATGGGCGTGATGGTCGGAGGAGAACGGGGTGGTGGAAGATGAATCTCGGCGCACCCCTACCTGGCGCGCCAAATGTCGGATTTCGGGTTCCGGCAGACCCTTGAGGTTCGAACACTGGGGTGCGCGCGGAGATTTCGCCTCCTACCTACCTGCACTCCTCCGCCTTGCTAGGATCTAAACTAAGGAAAGAACAACACAAGAGACGCAGGGTTTATACTGGTTCGGGCCACCGTTGTGGTGTAATACCCTACTCCAGTGTGTGGTGTGGTGGATTGCCTCTTGGGCTGATGATGATGAACAATACAAGGAAGAACAGCCTCGCGAGGGTCTGTTCTTGGCTGGGGCGATGAACTGCTGGGAGGAGTCCAGTCGCCTTTCTCTCTCTCTCTCTACCTGATCCTCTCTATCCTTCGATCCCTTCGGCCCCCTTTGCTCTGTGGGTGGCTGGTCCTATTTATAGAGGCCCTGGTCCTCTTCCCAAATATCGAGCGGGAAGGGAGCCAACAATGGCGGGCTAATTTGAAGGGGGACAACTAGTATCAACTATCCTGACAAAAGTAGTCTTCGCCTGCGCAAAGCTCTGGTGATGACGCCGTCTTGGGCTCCACGGTGACCTCCGTCTCGTAGTCCTCCTGGTCTTGGTCTCGTTGCACCGAAATGGCAACCTTTGCCTGATGCCTCGGTACTCCGCGGCTGCGCTTGCCCCCTTTGCACCAAAGAGGAAGGGAGGACACTGCGCGGGCTGGCACCCGCCTGGCGCCCCCGGTCGTCATGGCTTGCATCACGGGCACCTCGTGAGGTACCCCGCCTTGATCTCTCCGCCTCCTCGTGAGCCAGCCTGACGAGGCCGCGCCTGAGGAAGCTCCGCGTCGTCCGCCCCGCGAGGCTTGGCCCCTCGCGAGGGTCTTGAGTTCGTGTTGGTGAAGATGGGCCGCGCTGGGCCCCCCTTTGAGCCACACCGCAGGCCGCAGGCAGGCAAGTCTGGGGATCCCCGTTCCCAGAATGCCGACACAATCCGGCTGGCTTTTGATGTTCTGCCTTCACTCTCTGACATACATCACATACGGCTACATACTCGGCAATATCCTTCTTCATACCAGTCCACCAGAAAAGCTCCTTTAAATCCACATACATCTTGATGTTTCCGAGGTGTATCGAGTATGGTGAGTCATGAGCCTCCTGAAGTATTAACTTCATGTTTTCTGTGTTATTGGGCACATAAACACGGTCCTCAAACCACAAGGTGTCGTGTTCATCCTCACGAAAACCTTTGGCCTTTCCTTTGCTCATTCTCTCTTTTATCTCAGCGATCTCTTTGTCATCCTTCTGAGCTTCTCGAATCTTTCCTAACAATGTAGACTGAACTTCCATTGTTGCAACAAAACCTCTAGGGACAATCTCCAATCGAAGTTCCCTGAGATCCTCTGCCAACTCCTTTGGCAATCCTGCGCTTATGAGTGTGTTGGCATAACTCTTCCGGCTCAAAGCGTCTGCTACGACGTTGGCCTTGCCTGGATGATAGTGAAGCTTCATGTCATAATCCTTTATAAGCTCCAACCATCTCCTCTGCCTAAGGTTCAGCTCCTTCTATGTGAAAATGTACTTCAAGCTCTTATGGTCAGTGTACACATCGCAATGGTTTCCAATAAGGTAATATCTCCAAGTCTTCAACGCATGCACTACGGCAGCCAACTCCAAATCATGTGTGGCATAATTTAACTTATGCGGTTTCAGTTGTCGCGAGGCATACGAAACAACTCTTCCGTCCTGCATCAGTACTCCTCCAAGTCCTGAGCGAGAGGCGTCACAATACACTTGGAAATCCTTGCGTATATCCGGCAGAATCAGTACTGGGGCTGTAGTCAGACGTTTCTTTAACTCCTGAAAGCTCGCTTCACATTCTTTCGTCCAATTAAATTTGGTATCCTTCTTTAACAGCTCTGTCATTGGCTTCGCAATCTTGGAAAAATTCTCAATGAATCTCTGGTAGTATCCTGCGAGTCCAAGAAAACTGCGGATCTCGCTAACTGAAGTGGGTGCCAACCATTCAGTGACTGACTGAACCTTGGTGGGGTCTACTGCTATACCTTCTCCTGATATAACATGTCCAAGGAATCCAACTTCTTTCAACCAAAACTCATATTTGCTGAACTTGGCATACAACTGATGTTCCCTGAGTTTCTCGAGAACTAAACGCAAATGCTCCTTGTGCTCCTCTTCATTCTTCGAGTATACCATTATATCATCAATGAACACCACAACAAATTTATCCAAATACTCCATGAACACCTTGTTCATCATGCTCATGAAATAGGCAGGGGCCTTAGTCAGTCCAAATGACATGACCGTATACTCATATAACCCGTACCTTGTGGTAAATGCGGTTTTAGGTATATCCTTCTCCCGAATCTTCAGCTGGTGATATCCTGATCGCAGATCGATCTTCGAAACCACCTTAGCTCCTTACAACTGGTCAAACAAATCATTGATCATCGGCAGTGGGTATTTGTTCTTGATCGTCACCTCATTCAATGCTCGATAATCAACAACCATCCTTAGAGACTTATCCTTCTTCTCAACCAAAAGCACTAGGGCTCCCCATGGTGATGAACTCCGTCGGATGTAACCTTTCTCCAATAACTCCTTGATCCGCTTCTTAATCTCCTCTAGATCATTTGCGGGCATCCGGTAGGGTCTCTTTGATATTGGCCCTGTACCTAGCAATAGCTCTATCAAAAAATTGATGTCTCGATCCGGTGGCATGCCTGGTAACTCCTCTGGAAAAACATCTGGGTAATCCTTCACTACAGGCACTTCCTCCTGACCAACTCCCGTGAGGATATTTACTTGGCTCCTCCTAGGCGCATGCCTAGATACATACTCGATCCTTTTTCCCTCTGGGGTGGTGAGATAAATCGACTTACTAGCACAGTCAATGCTTCCTCCATACTTTGACATCCAGTCCATGCCTAATATCACATCCAAAATTATCAGGTCTGGCGGGAAAACATGGCTACCAATGGTTAAGGGTATCCGGTCGCACCATCGGCTAGCCATATACTCTGCTCCAGGTGAACTTACTAACAGAGGGGTCCTAAGGGCTTGGGTTGGTAGTTTAAATTTATCCACGAATCCCTTTGATATGTATGAATGTGATGCACCAGTATAAAAAAGAACAAGGGCGGTAAAAGACTTAACCAAAAACTTACCAATAACTATGTCTGGCTGCCCTTCAACCTCCTCCACGTTAACGTGGTTCACTTGTCCTTTGTTGAATGGATTGGGCTTCTTCCCAGCGCTCCCATTACCGTTTTCATTCTTTGCTTCAGTGCACTCTGTGGCATAGTGTCCAGTCTTCCCGCACTTGAAGCAAGTAATGTGACTTAGGTCTCTTTTGGCGGGTGTGGCTGGATTGGAGCGGTTTTGATTGTTGCTTGCTCCATTCCCAGTCCCATTCTTGGAACCATTGTGGTTATGCGAACTTCCTCCGTTGTGGTTATGGCTTCCATGGTTATGAAGAAGTCCTCCCGAGTTCGGGGTTAGACGAGGCTTATGCTGGGCTCCTGAGTTGTACCTTCCTTGTCCATACTTCCTTTTGCGGCTCTCAATTTGCTGCTGCTTCCCTTTAATCATAAGAGCCTTGTCTACCAACTCCTGGTAGTTGTTAAATGTTGCCACCATCAATTGCACGATCATCTCATCATTCAGCCCTTCCATAAACTTCTCCTGCTTCGCGGTATCTGTGCCCACATCGTCAGGGGCATAACGAGACAGCTTACTAAATTCATCCACGTATTGCCCCACAGTACGGTTCCCTTGGCGCAAGTTGCGAAACTCATGCTTCTTCATGCTCATAGCTCCCGTTGAGACATGGGCGGTGCAGAATGCTTGCTGAAACTGATCCCATGTAACAGTGGCTATAGGGTAGGTGACTGTGTAATTCTCCCACCATGAGGCTGCTGGTCCATCCAACTGATGTGCGGCAAAACGCACCTTCTCAGCATCTGTACATCCTACAGTGGTTATACCTTCTCAGCATCTGTACATCCTACAGTGGTTAATTCCCTTCCAATCCTGCGGAGCCAATCATCTGCCACTATCGGCTCGGTGCTACTGGAAAACACCGGCGGCTGCAACCTCAGAAAGCGGGCTAAGTTGTCAACTGGTGGTGGTGGTGGTGGGTTGTTGTTGTTGTTGCTACCTTGGTTCTGAACTAACAACTGGATCAGTGTATTCTGTTGTTGGATCAACTGGGTGAGCTCCGGTGGGAAGGTAGATCCGGGGTCACGTCTCGGAGGCATATGAGGGTTTTAGAGGGAAGAGAATAGAATAGAATGAGGTCTAGTGAGAGAAACACTACCCATATGCACATGAGACAAACACAATCATATCACTCAATCAAGCAAGCAAGGGCATACAATCGATCTATCTATCGTTACAAAAGTGCTCGGACTATACTATATACATGGTGGAATACTACTACAGATGTGGTGGTCTACTAGAAATATTGATCGGTCGAAGACTCCATGATGTCCGCTCCAGCTTCATCAACATAGTCATCATCGCTATTGTCGGGGTCCGAGTCGGTGTCGTCGATGATGATGTAGTCCTCAGAATGAATCTCTTTGGGTTCATCGTCTTCTCCTCCTAGAGCGGGGTCTCCCATGAATACTCCTAGCTTCCTTTCCAGATCATCATTCTTCTCCACTAGTACGACGGTTTCCTCCTCATAATCTTCACGAGTAGCCTTGAGTTCTTCCTCCACTTCTGTGATCCTTGTCATCACCTTCTTCAGATCTATCATGCCTGCGCACATCTGGTTCTCGTGGCGATGAATGTGCTGGTTTAACTCTTGGATGAAAGCTGCGATTGATCTACCCTTCCTGGTGCTGATCATCTCCCATTGCTCATCTCGGCGCCCACAAATCTGGTAGATAGTATCCTTAAGCTCCTTATGGTAAACTTCTCCAATGCGTCCCATGGTGATGTGAGCCACCATACTCTTTCCTAGACTCCAGGTTGGTGCATCAAAGGAAAATTCTATGGGTTTAGTGACTGGCGCGAATGTCCTTCCTGGAACTTGAACTTGAATCATCCATCGCTCCTCTTCTGGTAAAGTGGCGTTGTAAGTCCCGGTGAAGCTTGGTATTCCAATGTTCAGGTACTTAGTGACTTCCTTCAAGTGTCGTCCAAAAGGTGCTTCTTCATCCGGTTGTGCAAACTTGTTCCTTGCGTCCGCCATCCTAAAGAGTAGAAAATGGAGAGGAGTCAGAAATGAGAAGAGAGTAGTGATCTAGGGCTTTAGCTTAGTGGTCGTGTCCTACACTCAGCGTGTTCTCTGATACCATCTTGTAGCGACCCGACCTCAAATGGTCAAGTCTCTGTGCTTCAGTGTCATCCCTGGATCGATAATGCTGACACACACAGTACTCGAAGGATTTATAACAGAGTAGCAATCACACACTTATTACATAGAATGTCTCATAAGAGAACTTATTACAATAAATATGGCTTAAGGCCATCTAATATGATAACATCGAAAGGCTTGGAAGATAAAGTGAGTCCATCAACTCCAACGACATAGCTGAGCTGCACGGCAACGACCTAACGAACCTTACTCGTCTGAAAAGTCTGCAACATAATACGTTGCAGCCCGAAAACGGGTCAGCACATGGAATATGCTGGCAAAATAACAAAGTAGAGCAAGAACTGACTAATGCTATCATTACATGCATATTTGGCTGGTGGAAAGCTCTATGGTTAAAGTTTTGCGTAAAGCCAATTTTTCCCTGCAACAAAGGAATATATTTCATTTAACTATCATGGTAGTTGAAACATCATTGAGAAGGTTCCTCCAACTCAATCCCAATTAAAAGTAATTATCAACCCAACAATATTAATTAGAGTTATGAGATACATATGATAATCCAAGTACTAGATACTCAAGATGTCCATAACCGGGGACACGGCTAACCATGATTAGTTTGTACACTCTGCAGAGGTTTGCGCACTTTTCCCCACAAGACTCGATCTCCTCCGTTGGATTTCTCGCACTACCTGAGAAACGGATGACCGAGACACAGTCTTTCAGAAGCATTAGGTCTAACCCCGGGTAGACAGTACCAACCTACATCCCTCTACATCTGCTAGCCTACCACTGGAAGAGGTCATGCAACTTACTCAACTATACTAGAGCCCATAATAGCTTGTGGCTGCACATAGAAGTTTCTAGCATGAAATATCTCAGTTCCCTTTGAGCCTGGGTAGCGGACCTTAGGATTATCACACGGGTACTCCGGGATATCCTAGGACAACACTGGATTCTCCAGGTGCCCGACAAGCAATCCACCCAGATGTGTATTAAAGTTGCCACCTTAAGTTGAACCATTAATTAACAATCTCACATCTGTGATGGATTCACTCACCCAAACCACGTCTACGAGCATATCATGGCAATATAAGCAATATGTAGAAGTAACTCCCAAGGGTTTGATAATAACAGGGCAATAGGTTCTACCTCATCAACTACTTCCCAATCCCACATGTTATCAAGTCCTAACCATGCAATGTTTGAGGGTTGAAACTAATGCATAAAAATTGGGTGATAAAGGGGTATGATCAAAGTGTTACTTGCCTGGCTGATGATCCGCAAAACCCAGAGACTCGTAGTAGCACGCTTCACACTCCGGGTGTTCTATCGCAAACAAACAATAGCATACATAAGCAATCAAGCAAAGATGCACGGGTAAAGCACGAATAGGAAGATCAAACCAGAAAGTTCAACTTAAGAACTCCGGTTTGCAAAAAGAATCAAATCGAACGGAGCAACGAAACTCAAACTGCGAATGAAACAAGATCCGATTACTAATCTGGACTAAAGTCAAATTTTACTGTATCAAAATCTTGTTCAAGTTGGTTAAACGGAAAGAGGGCTTCGAGACGAAGATCTAGGCGCTTGAATCGCCTGATTTCGATAAACGAGCGAAAAGATAAACTAAAACAAAAATCGGATCAGAAATCGCGATCGAAAATAATAGCAGAAAATCTGAAAAAGGAAAAAAAATGACGAACAGGCTAACGAACGAACGTTCGCTGTCTGTGGATAACGAGTGAACACCGTTTGTTAAAACGAACGTACGGACAAACGTCCGCTAAGTAACTAAACCGAGAAAACCGGCGAACCGATCTAAAAAAACAAAACTATGGTTTTTTTAAAAGCCGACGGTTTTACCTAAACCGAAAAAAAACTAAGCGGCTCCGGATCGGATCGGATCGGCGGCGGCGGCTCCGGCGGCGTGAGGTGGGGCTGCGGGGTGGCGACGACGGCGGGGCGGTGCGGCGCGGCGGCGGGGAAGTGCGGCGCGGTGGTGGGGCGGTGCGGTGCGGCGGCGGCGCAAGGCGAGGCAAGGTGCGGCAGGCGGCGAGGGCTCCTGCTGCTGCTTGGCGGCGGCGGTGGTGGCGGTTTGGGGCGGCGAAGGCGGGGTATTTAAGAGGGGGAGGGGCGGGGTCGGCTTGGGGAAGGGGCGGGAGGAGTCCCGGGCGGCGGCTGCCGTGTCCTGGCCGGACTCGGGCACGGGAAGGCGGTGGCGCGGGGGTTGGGCCGGCCTGGCTCGGCTGGGCTTCGGCCCAGTCGGGCGCTGAAGTTTTTTTAAACAGATTCCGCCAAAAAAAATCCTAGAAAAAAATAAATAAAACAAAAATCTAAAAATGCCAAAACAACTTTTCACCATCTAAATAAAATATTTAGAACAAGATGAACATTTTCTTGGCCCTAAAATGCAATTTTGAAAACGTGCAATTTTTCTAATGCAAATAAAATTGCAATAAAATCCGAATAAAAGCAAATATTTGATTTTAATATTTTTCCTCCAATATTTCATTTCTTTTGGAGAAGTCATATTATCTCCTCTCATATATTTTAACATGAAATATTTTCAGAGAGAAAAATAATTAAAACCAAAAATCCTCGTTTCAATATTTGATAAAATTCAAATATGAAAACAGTGAAATCCCCAACTCTCTCTCCGAGGGTCCTTTAGTTGCTTAGGATTTCGAGGATCAAGCCAAAATGCAATAAAATATGATATGCAATGATGACCTAATGTATAACATTCCAAATTGAAAATTTGGGATGTTACACGTCGACGCCACCACGACGCCACACAACTTCCTCCTTCTGCGTGAGTCCATCTCCGCGCATCATACATCGAGTCTCCACTGCGCCATGCCGCCGAGACCCACCGTAGATGATACTGTTGATGCCACACCGCTCCACCTACATGCCATCTCGCGTCGACTCTGTGAAGGAAATATGCCCTAGAGGCAATAATAAAGTTGTTATTTATATTTCCTTATGTCATGATAAATGTTTATTATTCATGCTAGAATTGTATTAAACGGAAACTTAGTGCATGTGTGAATACATAGACAAAAAGAGTGTCACTAGTATGCCTCTACTTGACTAGCTCGTTGAATAAATGATGGTTATGTTTCCTAACCATAGACATGAGTTGTCATTTGATTAACGGGATCACATCATTAGAGAATGATGTGATTGACTTGACCCATCCGTTAGCTTAGCACGATGATCGTTTAGTTTGTTGCTATTGCTTTCTCCATAACTTATACATGTTCCTATGACTATGAGATTGATGTCTACTACACAACCTTCTTCTTGTAGACGTTGTTGGGCCTACAAGTGCAGAGGTTTGTAGAACAGTAGCAAATTTCCCTCAAGTGGATGACCTAAGGTTTATCAATCCGTGGGAGGCGTAGGATGAAGATGGTCTCTCTCAAACCTGCAACCAAATAACAAAGAGTCTCTTGTGTCCTCAACACACCCAATAAAATGGTAAATTGTATAGGTGCACTAGTTCGGCGAAGAGATGGTGATACAAGTGCAATATGGATGGTGGATGCTACCTCTTGAGCACTGCGTTGGTTTTCCCCAAAGAGGAAGGGACGATGCAACAAAGTAGCGCAAGTATTTCCCTCAGTTTTTGAGAACCAAGGTATCAATCCAGTAGGAGGCTACGCGCGAGTCCCTCGTACCTGCACAAAACAAATAAATCCTCGCAACCAACACGAATAGGGGTTGTCAATCCCTACACGGCCACTTACGAGAGTGAAATCTGATAGATATGATAAAATAATATTTTTGGTATTTTTGTGATAAAGATGCAAAGTAAAATAAAGGTAAAGTAAAAGCAAAGGAAATAACTAAGTAGTAGGAGATTGATATGATAAAGATAGACCTGGGGCCATAGGTTTCACTAGTGGCTTCTCTCGAGAGCATAAGTATTCTACAGTGGGTGAACAAATTACTGTTGAGCAATTGACAGAATTGAGCATAGTTATGAGAATATCTAGGTATGATCATGTATATAGGCATCACGTCCGAGACAAGTAGACCGACTCCTGCCTGCATCTACTACTATTACTCCACTCATCGACCGCTATCCAGCATGCATCTAGAGTATTAAGTTAAAAACAGAGTAACGCCTTAAGCAAGATGACATGATGTAGAGGGATAAACTCATGCAATATGATGAAAACCCCATCTTGTTATCCTCGATGGCAACAATACAATACGTGCCTTGCTGCCCCTACTGTCACTCGGAAAGGACACCGCAAGATTGAACCCAAAGCTAAGCACTTCTCCCATTGCAAGAAAGATCAATCTAGTAGGCCAAACCAAACTGATAATTCGAAGACTTGCAAAGATAACCAATCATACATAAAAGAATTCAGAGAAGATTCAAATATTGTTCATAGATAGACTTGATCATAAAACCACAATTCATCGGTCTCAACAAACACACCGCAAAAAGAAGATTACATCGAATAGATCTCCACAAGAGAGGGGGAGAACATTGTATTGAGATCCAAAAAGAGAGAAGAAGCCATATAACTACTAACTATGGACCCGTAGGTCTGAAGTAAACTACTCACACTTCATCGGATGGGCTATGGTGTTGATGTAGAAGCCCTCCGTGATCGATGCCCCCTCCGGCGGAGCTCCGGAACAGGCCCCAAGATGGGATCTCGTGGATACAGAAAGTTGCGGCGGTGGAATTAGGTTTTTGGCTCCGTATCTGATCATTTGGGGGTACGTAGGTATATATAGGAGGAAGGAGTACGTCGGTGGAGCAACAGGGGGCCCACGAGGGTGGAGGGTGTGCCTGGGGGGGGGGGTAGGTGCGCCCCCCTACCTTGTGGCCTCCTCTTTTGTGTCTTGACGTAGGGTCCAAGTCTCCCGGGTCTTGTTCGTTGAGAAAATCACGTTCCCGAAGGTTTCATTTCGTTTGGACTCCATTTGATATTCCTTTTCTTCGAAACCCTAAAACAGGCAAAAAAACAACAATTCTGGGTTGGGCCTCCGGTTAATAGGTTAGTCCCAAAAATAATATAAAAGTGGAAAATAAAGCCCAATAATGTCCAAAATAGTACATAATATAGCATGGATCAATCAAAAATTATAGATACGTTGGAGACGTATCAAGCATCCCCAAGCTTAATTCCTGCTCGTCCTCGAGTAGGTAAATGATAAAAACAGAATTTTTGATGTGGGAGTGCTACTTGGCATAATTTTAATGTAATTCTTCCTAATTGTGGTATGAATATTCAGATCTGAAAGATTCAAGACAAAATTTTAATATTGACATAAAAAACAATAATACTTCAAGCATACTAACAAAGAAATTATGTCTTCTCAAAATAACATGGCCAAAGAAAGTTATCCCTACAAAATCATATAGTCTGGCTATGCTCTATCTTCACCACACAAAATATTTAAATCATGCACAACCTCGATGACAAGCCAAGCAATTGTTTCATACTTTTGACATTCTCAAAACTTTTTCAATCTTCACGCAATACATGAGCGTGAGCCATGGACATAGCACTATAGGTGGAATAGAATGGTGGTTGCGGAGAAGACAAAAAAAGGAGAAGATGGTCTCACATCAACTAGGCGTATCAACGGGCTATGGAGATGCCCATCAATAGATATCAATGTGAGTGAGTAGGGATTGCCATGCAACGGATGCACTAGAGCTATAAGTATGTGAATGCTCAAAACGAAACTAAGTGGGTGTGCATCCAACTTGCTCGCTCATGAAGACCTAGGGCATTTTGAGGAAGCCCATCATTGGAATATACAAGCCAAGTTCTACAATGAAAAATTCCCACTAGTATATGAAAGTGATAACATAGGAGACTCTCTATCATGAAGATCAAGGTGCTACTTTGAAGCACAAGTGTGGTAAAAGGATAGTAGCATTGTCCCTTCTCTCTTTTTCTCTCATTTTTTTGGCCTTCTCTTTTTTATGGCCACTTTTCTCCTTTTTTATTTTTCGTCCGGAGTCTCATCCCGACTTGTGGGGGAATCATAGTCTCCATCATCCTTTCCTCACTGGGACAATGCTCTAATAATGATGATCATCACGCTTTTGTTTTTCTTACAACTCAACAATTACAACTCGATACTTAGAACAAAATATGACTCTATATGAATGCCTCCGGCGGTGTACCAGGATATGCAATGAATCAAGAGTGACATGTATGAAAGAATTATGAATGGTGGCTTTGCCACAAATACGATGTCAACTACATGATCATGCTAAGCAATATGACAATGATGGAGTGTGTCATAATAAACGGAATGGTGGAAAGTTGCATGGCAATATATCTCGGAATGGCTATGGAAATGCCATAATAGGTAGGTATGGTGGCTATTTTGAGGAAGGTATATGTGAAGGAAATATGCCCTAGAGGCAATAATAAAGTTATTATATATTTCCTTATATCATGATAAATGTTTATTATTCATGCTAGAATTGTATTAACTAGAAACATAATACATGTGTGAATACATAGACAAACAGAGTGTCACTAGTATGCCTCTACTTGACTAACTCGTTGATTAAAGATGGTTATGTTTCCTAACCATAGACATGAGTTGTCATTTTATTAACGGGATCACATCATTAGGAGAATGATGTGATTGACTTGACCCATTCCGTTAGCATAGCACTTGATCGTTTAGTTTGTTGCTATTGCTTTCTTCATGACTTATACATGTTCCTAGGACTATGAGATTATGCAACTCCCGTTTACCAGAGGAACACTTTGTGTGCTACCAAACGTCACAACGTAACTGGGTGATTATAAAGGTGCTCTACAGGTGTCTCCGAAGGTACTTGTTGGGTTGGCGTATTTCAAGATTAGGATTTGTCACTCCGATTGTCGGAGAGGTATCTCTGGGCCCTCTCGGTAATGCACATCACCTAAAGCCTTGCAAGCATTGCAACTAATGAGTTAGTTGCGAGATGATGTATTACGGAACGAGTAAAGAGACTTGCCGGTAACGAGATTGAACTAGGTATTGAGATACCGACGATAGAATCTCGGGCAAGTAACATACCGATGACAAAGGGAACAACGTATGTTGTTATGCGGTTTGACCGATAAAGATCTTCGTAGAATATGTAGGAGCCAATATGAGCATCCAGGTTCCGCTATTGGTTATTGACCGGAGACGTGTCTCGGTCATGTCTACATTGTTCTCGAACCCGTAGGGTCCCCATGCTTAAGGTTTCGATGACAGTTATATTATGAGTTTATGAGTTTTGATGTACCGAAGGAGTTCGGAGTCCCGGATGAGATCGGGGACATGACGAGGAGTCTCGAAATGGTCGAGACGTAAAGATTGATATATTGGACGACTATATTCGGACTTCGGAAAGGTTCCGAGTGATTCGGGTATTTTTGGGAGTACCGGGGAGTTACGGGAATTCGTATTGGGCCTTAATGGGCCATACGGGAAAGGAGATAAAGGCCTCAAAGGGTGGCCGCACCCCTCCCCATGGGCTGGTCCGAATTGGACTAGGGAGGGGGGGCGCCCCCTTCCTTCCTTCTCCTTTTCCCTTCCCTTTCCTTCCCTCCTACTCCTACTACTTGGAAGGGCTCCTAGTTCTACTAGGAAAGGGGGAATCCTACTCCCGGTGGGAGTAGTACTCCCCTAGGGCGCACCATAGAGAGGGCCGGCCCTCCCCCTCCTCCACTCATTTATATACAGGGGTAGGGGGCACCCCAAAGACACAACAATTGATCACTGATCTCTTAGCCGTGTGCGGTGCCCCCTTCCACCATAATCCTCGATAATATTGTAGTGGTGCTTAGGCGAAGCCCTGCAACGGTAGAACATCAAGATCGTCACCACGCCGTTGTGCTGACGGAACTCTTCCTCGACATTCTGCTGGATCAGAGTCCGGGGATCGTCATCGAGCTGAACATGTGCTAGAACTCGGAGGTGCCGTAGTTTCGGTGCTTGATCGGTCGGGCCGTGAAGACGTACGACTACATCAACCGCGTTGTGTCAACGCTTCCGCTTTCGGTCTACGAGGGTACGTAGACAACACTCTCCCCTCTCGTTGCTATGCATCGCCATGATCTTCCGTGTGCGTAGGAAAATTTTGAAATTACTACGTTCCCCAACAGTGGTATCAGAGCATAGGTTTTATGCGTTGATGTTGTGCACGAGTAGAACACAAGTGAGTTGTGGGTGATATAAGTCATACTGCTTACCAGCATGTCATACTTTGGTTCGGCGGTATTGTTGGATGAAGCGTCCCGGACCGACATTACGCGTACGCTTACGCGAGACTGGTTCTACCGACGTGCTTTGCACACAGGTGGCTGGCGGGTGTCAGTTTCTCCAACTTTAGTTGAACCAAGTGTGGCTACGCCCGGTCCTTGCGAAGGTTAAAACAACACCAACTTGACAAACTATCGTTGTGGTTTTGATGCGTAGGTAAGAACGGTTCTTGCTAAGCCCGTAGCAGCCACGTAAAACTTGCAACAACAAAGTAGAGGACGTCTAACTTGTTTTTGCAGGGAATGTTGTGATGTGATATGGTCAAGACATGATGCTAAATTTTATTGTATGAGATGATCATGTTTTGTAACCGAGTTATCGGCAACTGGCAGGAGCCATATGGTTGTCGCTTTATTATATGCAATGCAATTGCGCTGTAATGCTTTACTTTATCACTAAGCGGTAGCGATAGTCGTGGAAGCATAAGATTGGCGAGACGACAACGATGCTACGATGGAGATCAAGGTGTCGCGCCGGTGACGATGGTGATCATGATGGTACTTCGAAGATGGAGATCACAAGTACAAGATGATGATGGCCATATCATATCACTTATATTGATTGCATGTGATGTTTATCATTTATGCGTCTTATCTTGCTTTGATTGATGGTAGCATTATAAGATGATCCCTCACTAAATTATCAAATTATAAGTGTTCTCCCTGAGTATGCACTGTTATGAAAGTTCTTCGTGCTGAGACACCACGTGATGATCGGGTGTGATAGACTCTATGTTCAAATACAACGGGTGCAAAACAGTTGCACATGCGGAATACTCAGGTTAAACTTGACGAGCCTAGCATATAACAGATATGGCCTCGGAACACGGAGACCAAAAGGTCGAGCGTGAATCATATAGTAGATATGATCAACATATTGATGTTCACCATCGATACTACTCCATCTCACGTGATGATCGGACATGGTTTAAGTTGATTTGGATCACGTGATCACTTAGAAGATTAGAGGGATGTCTGTCTAAGTGGGAGTTCTTAAGTAATATGATTAATTGAACTTTAATTTATCATGAACTTAGTCCTGGTAGTATTAGCATATCTATGTTGTAGATCAATAGCTCGCGTTTAGCTCCCCTGTTTTATTTTTGATATGTTCCTAGAGAAAACTAAGTTGAAAAATATTAGTAGCAATGATGCGGATTGGATCCGTGATCTGAGGTTTATCCTCATTGCTGCATAGAAGAATTATGTCCTTGATGCACCGCTAGGTGACAAACCTATTGCAGGAGCAGATGCAGATGTTATGAACGTTTGGCTAGCTCAATATGATGACTACTCAATAGTTTAGTGCACCATGCTTAAACGGCTTAGAATCGGGACTTCAAAGATGTTTTGAACGTCATGGACCATATGAGATGTTCCAGGAGTTGAAGTTAATATTTCAAGCAAATACCCGAGTTGAGAGATATGAAATCTCCAACAAGTTCTATAGCTAAAAGATGGAGGAGAATAGCTTAATCAGTGAGCATGTGCTCAGATTGTCTAGGTACTACAATCGCTTGAATCAAGTGGGAGTTTATCTTCCAGATAAAATAGTGATTGACAGAATTCTCTAGTCACCATCACCAAGTTAGCAGAACTTTGTGATGAACTATAATATGCAAGGGATAACGGAAACGATTCCCGAGCTTTTCATGATGATGAAATCGATGAAGGTAGAAATCAAGAAAGAGCATCAAGTGTTGATGATTAACAAGACCACTAGTTTCAAGAAAAGGGCAAAGGGAAAGAAAGGGAACTTCAAGAAGAATGGCAAGCAAGTTGTTGCTCAAGTGAAGAAGCCCAAGTCTGGTCCTAAGCCTGAGACTAAGTGCTTCTACTGCAAAGGGACTGGTGACTGGAAGCCGAATTGCCCCAAGTATTTGGCGGATAAGAAGGATGGCAAAGTGAACAAAGGTATATTTGATATACAGATTATTGATGTTATTTTACTAGTGTTCGTAGCAACCCCTCGGTATTTGATACTGGTTCAGTTGCTAAGAGTAGTAACTCGAAACAGGAGTTGCAGAATGAACAGAGACTAGTTAAGGGTGAAGTGACGATGTGTGTTGGAAGTGGTTCCAAGATTGATATGATCATCATCGCACACTCCCTATACTTTCGGGATTAGTGTTGAAACCTAAATAAGTGTTATTTGGTGTTTGCGTTGAGCATGAATATGATTTGATCATGTTTATTGCAATACAGTTATTCATTTAAGTAAGAGAATAAATTGTTGTTCTGTTTACATGAATAAAACCTTCTATGGTCATACACCGAATGAAAATGGTTCGTTGGATCTCGATCATAGTGATACACATATTCATAATATTGAAACCAAAAGATGCAAAATTAATAATGATAGTGCAACTTATTTGTGGCACTGCCGTTTAGGTCATATTGGTGTAAAGCGCATGAAGAAACTCCATGCTGATGGACTTTTGGAATCACTTGATGCTTGCGAACCATGCCTCATGGGCAAGATGACTAAGACTCTGTTCTCCGGAACAATGCAGCAAGCAACAGATTTGTTGGAAATCATGCATAATGATGTATGTGGTCCGATGAATATTGAAGCTCGCGACAGGTATCATTATTTTCTGATCTTCACAGATGATTTGAGCAGATATGAGTATATCTACTTGATGAAACACAAGTGTGAAACATTTGAAAAAGTTCAAAGAATTTCAGAGTGAAGTGGAGAATCATCGTAACAAAATAAAAGTTTCTACGATATGATCGCAGAAGTAAAATATCTGAGTTACGAGTTTGGCCTTCAGTTAAAACAATGTGAAATAGTTCACTACTCACGCCACCTGGAACACCACAGTGTAATGGTGTGTCCGAATGTCGTAACCGTACTTTATTAGATATGGTGCGATCTATGACATCTCTTACTGATTTACCGCTATCGTTTTGGGGTTATGCATTAGAGACAGCTACATTCACGTTAAATAGAACACCATCTAAATCCGTGGAGATGACACCATATGAACTGTGGTTTGGCAATAAACCTAAGCTGTCGTTTCTTAAAGTTTGGGACTGTGATGCTTATGTGAAAAAGTTTCAACATGATAAGCTCGAACTCAAATCGGAGAAGTAAATCTTCATAGGATACCCAAAAGAAACTGTTGGGTACACCTTCTATCACAGATTCGAAGGCAAGTTATTCGTTGCTGAGAATGGATCCTTTCTAGAGAAGGAGTTTCTTTCGAAAGAAGTGAGTGGGAGGAAAGTAGAACTTGATGAGGTAACTGTACCTGCTCCCTTATTGGAAAGTAGTTCATCACAGAAATCGGTTCCAGTGACTACTACACCAATTAGTGGGGAAGCTAATGATGATGATCATGTAACTTCAGATCAAGTTACTACCGAACTTCATAGGTAAACCAGAGTGAAATCCGCACCAGAGTGGTACGGTAATCCTGTTCTGGAGGTCATGTTACTTGACCATGACGAGCCTACGAACTATGAGGAAGCGATGATGAGCCCAGATTCTGTGAAATGGCTTGAGGCCATGAAATCTGAGATGAGATCCATGTATGAGAACAAAGTATGGACTTTGATTGACTTGCCCATTGATCGGCGAGCCATTGAGATTAAATGGATCTTCAAGAGGAAGACGAACGCTGATAGTAGTGTTACTATCTACAATGCTAGAATTGTCTCAAAAAGGTTTTCGACAAGTTCAAGGTGTTAACTACGATGAGAGTTTCTCACTCGTATCTATGCTTAAGTCTGTCCGAATCATGTTAGCAATTGCCGCATTTTATGAAATCTGGCAAATGGATAAACAAAACTGCATTCCTTAATGGATTTATTAAAGAAGAATTGTATATGATGCAACCAGAAGGTTTTGTCAATCCTAAAGGTACTAAAAAAATATGCAAGCTCCAGCGATCCATCTATGGACTGGTGCAAGCATCTCGGAGTTGGAATATACACTTTGATAAGTTGATCAAAGCACATAGTTTTATATAGACTTGTGGTGAAGCTTGTATTTACAAGAAAGTGAGTGGGAGCACTACAGCATTTCTGATAAGTATATGTGAATGACATACTGTTGATCAGAGATAATGTAGAATTATTCTGCAAAGCATAAAGGAATGTTTGAAAGGATTTTTTTCAAAGAAAGACCTCGGTGAAGCTGCTTATATATTGAGCATCAAGATCTATAGAGATAGATCAATACACTTGATAAGTTTTTCAATGAGTACATACCTTGACAAGATTTTGAAGTAGTTCAAAATGGAACAGTTAAAGAAGGAGTTCTTGCCTGTGTTACAAGGTGTGAAGTTGAGTAAGACTCAAAACCCGGCCATGGCAGACGATAGAGAGAGAATGAAAGTCATTCCCTATGCCTCAGCCATAGGTTCTATAAAGTATGCCATGCTGTGTACCAGACCTATTATATACCCTGCCCTGATTTTGGCAAAGGAGTATAATAGTGATCTAGGAGTAGATCACTGGACATTGGTCAAAATTATCCTTAGTGGAATAAGGATATGTTTCTCGATTATGGAAGTGACAAAAGGTTCATCGTAAAGGGTTAAGTCGATGCAAATTTTGACACTGATCCAGATGACTCTAAATCTCAATCTGGATACATATTGAAAGTGGGAGCAATTAGCTAGAGTAGCTCTATGCAGAGCATTGTTGACATAGAAATTTGCAAAATACTTACGGATCTGAATGTGGCAGACCCGTTGACTAAAATTCTCTCACAAGCAAAACATGATCACACCTCAGTACTCTTTGGGTGTTAATCACATAGCGATGTGAACTAGATTATTGACTCTACTAAACCCTTTGGATGTTGGTCACGTGTCGATGTGAACTATGGGTGTTAATCACATGGTGATGTGAACTATTGATGTTAAATCACATGGCGATGCGAACTAGATTATTGACTCTAGTGCAAGTGGGAGACTGAAGGAAATATGCCCTAGAGGGAATAATAAAGTTATTATATATTTCCTTATATCATGATAAATGTTTATTATTCATGCTAGAATTGTATTAACCGAAACATAGTACATGTGTGAATACATAGACAAACAGAGTGTCACTAGTATGCCTCTACTTGACTAGCTCGTTGATTAAAGATGGTTATGTTTCCTAACCATAGACATGAGTTGTCATTTGATTAATGAGATCACATCATTAGGAGAATGATGTGATTGACTTGACCCATTCCGTTAGCATAGCACTTGATCGTTTAGTTTGTTGCTATTGCTTTCTTCATGACTTATACATGTTCCTATGACTATGAGATTATGCAACTCCCGTTTACCAGAGGAACACTTTGTGTGCTACCAAACGTCACAACGTAACTGGGTGATTATAAAGGTGCTCTACAGGTGTCTCCGAAGGTACTTGTTGGGTTGGCGTATTTCGAGATTAGGATTTGTCACTCCGATTGTCGGAGAGGTATCTCTGGGCCCTCTCGATAATGCACATCACCTAAAGCCTTGAAAGCATTGCAACTAATGAGTTAGTTGCGAGATGATGTATTACGGAACGAGTAAAGAGACTTGCCGGTAACGAGATTGAACTAGATATTGAGATACCGACGATCGAATCTCGGGCAAGTAACATACCGATGACAAAGGGAACAACGTATGTTGTTATGCGGTTTGACCGATAAAGATCTTCGTAGAATATGTAGGAGCCAATATGAGCATCCAGGTTCCGCTATTGGTTATTGACCGGAGACGTGTCTCAGTCATGTCTACATTGTTCTCGAACCCGTAGGGTTCGCATGCTTAAGGTTCCGATGACAGTTATATTATGAGTTTATGAGCTTTGATGTACCGAAGGAGTTCGGAGTCCCGGATGAGATTAGGGACATGAGGAGGAGTCTCGAAATGGTCGAGACGTAAAGATCGATATATTGGACGACTATATTCGGACTTCGGAAAGGTTCCGAGTGATTCGGGTATTTTCGGGAGTACCGGGGAGTTATGGGAATTCGTATTGGGCCTTAATGGGCCATACGGGAAAGGAGAGAAAGGCCTCAAAGGGTGGCCGCACCCCTCCCCATGGGCTGGTCCGAATTGGACTAGGGAGGGGGGGCCCCTTCCTTCCTTCTCCTTTTCCCTTCTCTTTCCTTCCCTCCTACTCCTACTACTTGGAAGGGCTCCTAGTTCTACTAGGAAAGGGGGAATCCTACTCCCGGTGGGAGTAGGACTCCTCTAGGGCACGCCATAGAGAGGGCCGGCCCTCCCCCTCCTCCACTCCTTTATATACGGGGGTAGGGGGCACCCCAAAGACACAACAATTGATCATTGATCTCTTAGCCGTGTGCGGTGCCCCCTTCCACCATAATCCTCGATAATATTGTAGCGGTGCTTAGGCGAAGCCCTGTGACGGTAGAACATCAAGATCGTCACCACGCCGTCGTGCTGACGGAACTCTTCCCCGACATTCTGCTGGATCGGAGTCCGGGGATCGTCATCGAGTTGAACGTGTGCTAGAACTCGGAGGTGTCGTAGTTTCGGTGCTTGATCGGTCGGGCCGTGAAGACGTACGACTACATCAACCGCGTTGTGTCAACGCTTCCGCTTTCGGTCTACGAGGGTACGTAGAAAACACTCTCCCCTCTCATTGCTATGCATCACCATAATCTTGCGTGTGCGTAGGAAATTTTTGAAATTACTACGTTCCCCAACAATATGGTGGGTGTATGATACCGACGAAAGGTGCGCGGTATTAGAGAGGCTAGCAAAGGTGGAAGGGTGAGAGTGCGTATGATCCATGGACTCAACATTAGTCATAAAGAACTCATATACTTATTGCAAAAATCTACAAGTTATCAAAGCAAAGTATTACGCGCATGCTCCTAGGGGGATAGATTGGTAGGAAAAGACCATCGCTCGTCCCCGACCGCCACTCATAAGGAAGACAATCAATAAATAAATCATGCTCCGACTTCATCACATAACGGGTCACCATACGTGCATGGTACTGGAATCACAAGCTTCAACACAAGTATTTCTCAAATTCACAACTACTCAACTAGAACAACTTTAATATCATCATCTTTATATCTCAAAACAATTATCAAGCTTCAAACTTCTCATAGTATTCAACACACTCATAAGAGAATTTTATTATTCTTGAATACCTAGCATATTAGGATTTTAAACAAATTACCATGCTATTAAGACTCTCAAAATAATCTAAGTGAAGCATGAGAGATCA
Source organism: Triticum urartu (assembly GCF_003073215.2). NCBI lineage: Eukaryota > Viridiplantae > Streptophyta > Magnoliopsida > Poales > Poaceae > Triticum > Triticum urartu. The sequence goes on along the minus strand of NC_053025.1, from coordinate 120,601,849 downwards.
ATAGTTTCTATAAAACAAATCCACCACCGTGCTCTAAAAGATATAAGTGAAGTACTAGAGCAAAATTATATAACTCAAAAGATATAAGCGAAGCACATAAAGTAAAGACTCAAATCATACAAGATGCTCCAAGCAAAACACATATCATGTGGTGAATAAAAATATAGCTCCAAGTAAAGTTACCGATAGAAGTAGACGAAAGAGGGGATGCCTTCCGGGGCATCCCCAAGCTTTGGCTTTTAGGTGTCCTTAGATTATATTGGGGGTGCCATGGGAATCCCCAAGCTTAGGCTCTTGCCACTCCTTGTTCCATAATCCATCAAATCTTTACCCAAAACTTGAAAACTTCACAACACAAAACTTAAAGTAGAAAATCTCGTGAGTTCCGTTAGCGAAAGAAAACAAAAGACCACTTCAAGGTACTGTAATGAACTCATTCTTTATTTATATTGGTGTTATACCTACTGTATTCCAACTTCTCTATTGTGTATAAACTATTTTACCAGCCAAAGATTCATCAAAATAAGCAAACAACACATGAAAAACAGAATCTGTCAAAAAACAGAACAGTCTGTAGTAATCTGTAGCTAGCGCAAGATCTCAAACTCCAAAAATTCTAAAATAAATTGCTGGACGTGAGTAATTTATCTATTAATCATCTGCAAAAAGAATTAACTAAATATCACTTTCCAAATAAAAATGACAGCAGTTATCGTGAGCGCTGAAGTTTCTGTTTTTTACAGCAAGTTCAACAAGACTTTCCCCAAGTCTTCCCAACGGTTCTACTTGGCACAAACACTTATTAAACACAAAAAAACACAACCAAAACAGGGGATAGATAAATTATTTATTACTAAACAAGATCAAAAAGCAAGGAATAAAATAAAATTGAGTTGCCTCCCAACAAGCGCTATCGTTTAACGCCCCTAGCTAGGCATAACAAGCAAGGATAGATCTAGGTATTGCCATCTTTGGTTGGAAATCCATAAGTGGCTATCATAATAGATTCATAAGGTAATTTTATTTTATTTTTAGGAAAGTGTTCCATGCCTTTCCTTAATGGAAATTGGAATCTAATATTTCCTTCCTTCATATCAATAATTGCACCAATCGTTCTAAGGAAAGGTCTACCAAGAATAATAGGACATGAAGGATTGCAATCTATGTCAAGAACAATAAAATATACGGGCACATAATTCCTAATTGCAACAATAAGAACATCATTAATTGTTCCCATAGGTTTCTTAATAGTGGAATCTGCAAGGTGCAAGTTTAAAGAGCAATCATCAAAATCACGGAAACCTAACAAATCACACAAAGTCTTTGGAATCGTGGAAACGCTAGCACCCAAATCACATAAAGCATAGCATTCATGATCTTTAATTTTAATTTTAATAGTTGGTTATCACTCATCATAAAGCTTTCTAGGGACAGAAACTTCCAATTCAAATTTTTCTTCATAAGATTGCATCAAGGCATCAACGATATGTTTAGTAAACGCTTTATTTTTGACTATAAACGTGAGGAGAATTTAGCACGGATTGCAACAAGGAAATACAATCAATCAAAGAGCAATTTTCATAATTAAATTCCTTGAAATCCAAAATAGTGGGTTTAGCGACATCTAGGGTTTTAATTTCTTCAATCCCACTTTTATCAATTTTAGCATCAAGATCAACAAATTCCGAATTATTGGAACGCATTCTAGGTAAAGGTGGATCATATTCAGTCCCATCATTATTAAGATTCATATTGCAAAACAAAGATTTAATAGGGACACATCAATAACTTTTAGATCTTCATCATTATTTTCATAGCAACTAGGGGAACACGCTCTTATAAAGGCATCTTTCTTAGCACACATCTTAGCGGTTCTTTCTTTGCACTCATTGATAACCCACAAGTATAGGGGATAGCAACAGTTTTCGAGGGTAAAGTATTCAACCCAAATTTATTGATTCGACACAAGGGGAGCCAAAGAATACTCTCAAGTGTTAGCAGCTGAGTTGTCAATTCAACCACACCTGGAAACTTAATACCTGCAGCAAAGTATTTAGTAGCAAAGTAATATGATAGTAGTGGTAACGGTAGCAAAAGGTAACAGTAGTAAAAGTAATGTTTTTGGTATTTTGTAGTGATATAGCAATAGCAACGGAAAAGTAAATAAGTGAAGAACAATATATGGAAAGCTCGTAGGCAATGGATCAGTGATGGAGAATTATGCCGGATGCGGTTCATCATGTAACAGTCATAACCTAGGGTGACACAGAACTAGCTCCAGTTCATTGATATAATGTAGGCATGTATTCCGAACATAGTCATACGTGCTTATGGAAAAGAACTTGCATGACATCTTTTGTCCTACCCTCCCGTGGCAGCGGGGTCCTTACAGAAACTAAGGGATATTAAGGCCTCCTTTTAATAGAGTACGGGAACAAAGCATTAACACATAGTGAATACATGAACTCCTCAAACTACGATCATCACTGGTAAGTATCCCGATTATTGTCACTTCGGGGTTAACGGATCATAACACATAATAGGTGACTATAGACTTGCAATATAGGATCAAGAACACTCGAATATTGATGAAAACATAATAGGTTCGGATCTGAAATCATGGCACTCGGGCCCTAGTGACAAGCATTAAGCATAGCAAAGTCATAGCAACATCAATCTCAGAACATAGTGGATACTAGGGATCAAACCCTAACAAAACTAACTCGATTACATGATAGATCCCATCCAACCCATCACCGTCCAGCAAGCCTACGATGGAATTACTCACGCACAGCGGTGAGCGTCATGAAATTGGTGATGGAGGATGGTTGATGATGACGATGGTGACGGATTCCCCTCTCCGGAGCCCCGAACGGACTCCAGATCAGCCCTCCCGAGCGGTTTTAGGCTTGGCGGCGGCTCCGTATCGTAAAACGTGATGATTTCTTCTCTCTGATTTTTTTCTTCCCGAAACACAATATATGGAGTTGGAGTTGGAGTCGGAGAGGCAACAGGGGGCCCACGAGGTAGGGGGGCGCGCCCCCCACCCTCGTGGAGAGGTGGTGGTCCCCCTGACCTTCATCTTTTGCAGGTATTTTTCATATTTTCTGAAAAGTGGCTCTGTGAAGTTTCAGGTCATTCCGAGGATGTTTGCTCCTGCACATAAATAACACCATGGTAATTCTGCTGAAAACAGCGTCAGTCCGGGTTAGTTCCATTCAAATCATGCAAGTTAGAGTCCAAAATAAGGGCAAAAGTGTTTGGAAAAGTAGATACATTGGAGACGTATCAACTCCCCCAAGCTTAAACCTTTGCTTGTCCTCAAGCAATTCAGTTGACAAACTGAAAATGATAAAGAAAAAACTTTTACAAACTCTGTTTGCTCTTGTTGTTGTAAATATGTAAAGCCAGCATTCAAGTTTTCAGCAAAGATTATAACTAACCACATTCACAATAATGCATAAGTCTCAAGTTTACTCATATCAATAGCATAATCAACTAGCCAGCCATAATAATAAATCTTGGATGACAACACTTTCTCAAAACAATCATAATATGATATAACAAGATGGTATCTCGCTAGCCCTTTCTGAGACCGCAAAACATAAATGCAGAGCACCTTTAAAGACCAAGGACTGACTAGACATTGTAATTCATGGTAAAAGAGATCCAGTCAAGTCATACTCAATGTAAACTAACAGTAATGAATGCAAATGACAACGGTGCTCTCCAACTGGTGCTTTTTAATAAGAGGATGATGACTCAGCATAAAAGTAAATAGATAGGCCCCTTCGCAGAGGGAAGCAGGGATTTGTAGAGGTGCCAGAGCTCAGTTTTTGAAACAGAGGTGGATAATATTTTGAGCGGTATACTTTCATTGTCAACATAACAACCAAGAGATGGCGATATCTTCCATGCTACACACATTATAGGCGGTTCCCAAATAGAATGGTAAAGTTTATACTCCCCCTTCCACCAACAAGCATCAATCCATGGCTTGCTCGAAACAACGAGTGCCTCCAACTAACAAGAGTCCCAGGGGGAGTTTTGTTTGCAATTATTTTGATTTAGTTTGCATAAAGCATGGGACTGGGCATCCCGGTGACCAGCCATTTATCTCGTGAGTGAGGAGCGGAGTCCACTCCTCTTGAGAATAACCCGCCTAACATGGAAGATACAGACAACCCTAGTTGATACATGAGCTATTCGAGCATACAAAACATGATATTTATTTGAAGGTTTAGAGTTTGGCACATACAAATTTACTTGGAACGGCAGGTAGATACCGTATATAGGTAGGTATAGTGGACTCATATGGAATAACTTTGGGGTTTAAGGGATTGGATGCACAAGTAGTATTCCCGCTTAGTACAGGTGAAGGCTAGCAAAAGACTGGGAAGCGACCAGCTAGAGAGCGACAACAGTCATGAACATGCATTGAAATTAATCAACACTGAATGCAAGCATGAGTAGGATATAATCCACCATGAACATAAATATCGTGAAGGCTATGTTGATTTTGTTTCAAGTATATGCGTGAACATGCGCCAAGTCAAGTCACTTAAACCATTCAGAGGAGGATGCCACCCTATCATACCACATCATAACCATTTCAATAGCATGTTGGCACGCAAGGTAAACCATTATAACTCATAGCTATTCAAGCATGGCACAAGAAACTATGATCTCTAGTTGTCATTGCAAACATGTTTATTCATAATAGGCTGAATCAGGAACGATGAACTAATCATATTTACAAAAACAAAAGAGGTCAAGTTCATACCAACTTTTCTCATCTCAGTCGGTCCATCATATATCGTCATAATTGCCTTTCACTTGCACGACCGAATAGTGTGAATACTAATAATAGTGCACGTGCATTGGACTAAGCTGGAATATGCAAGCATTCAATAAACAGGAGAAGACAAGGCAATATGGGATCTTTTGTCAGATAAACAATAATGTATATACGAGCCACTTCAACAATTTAATCATGGTCTTCTCCTATCGACCCCCAAAGAAAAGAAAAGAAATAAAACTATTTACACGGGAAAGCTCCCAACAAGCAAAAGAAGAACAGGAAATCTTTTTGGGTTTTCTTTTTAACTACTACTACAAGCATGGAAATTAAACTGATTAAAAGCTACAACTAATTTTTTTGGGTTTTTCTTAAGGTTTATTAAACACACAAGAAGAAAGCATAAAAAGGAAATTAAACTAGCATGGATGATACAATGAAAAAGTATGAGCACCGACATCTAGCAATGAGTGTGTGAACATAAATGTAATGTCGATGGGAAATACATACTCCCCCAAGCTTAGGCTTTTGGCCTAAGTTGGTGTATGGCCATGGCTGGCCTGGCGGATATCCATAATAGTAGTTGGGGTCGTACTGAGATGAAGAAGAGGAAGACTCCGATTGCCACTAGCTGACAATCATCTTCGGATCCCACTAGTAATTAGACTGTCGTGAAGGATCAACTTGTGGTTCCGGCTCTGGCTCCACGGCTGGTGCAGGGTTCCGGTAGGCTTGAATAGCCTTCAACGGAAAAAGGTACGTGCCTGAAGATAAATCAAACAAAGAAGGAGCAGGCAGGGTAATAGTCTCAGGATGATGTTTATTAAAGAACAATTGATATCTAAGCTCTCCTTCCCTATTCTTAACAATAAAATCATGTGCCACCATACTTTTATAATATAGATAAACACGAGGCAGCACCTTTTCTTCCTTCTCAAAATGCCTAATAGGTATGTTAAAATGTGCAGCTAGGCGTGAAGCATAGATGCCTCCAAAGATGGGGCCCTTGGTACGGTTCATACTTAACCGTTTGGCAATAATACCGCCCATACTAAAAGTGTTATCACTTTATAAACCGTGGAGCAGAATAATAATATCAGGGATACTAAGGTTTCCACAGTTTCCACATCCAATTAAGCAATGACTAGCAAATAATGCAAAAAAACGTAAAACAGGAAAATGTATGCTAGTGATTCGTGCATCGGAAACCTTCCTTGTTTCCCCTACAGTGATAGTATCAATAAACCCCTCCACATCATCACGATGTGGTTCTTCTGTCTTGCCCTCAAAAGGGACTAAACAAATCCGACAAAAATCATAAAGTGACATCTCCGTATGCTCATCATATAAATGAAACTCCACCGTAGGTGGCGAGTTCCTAGAATGGAAATGAAAGTTTTGCACAAAGGTATTTGTGAGTAAGAGATACTGATCGCATTGGTCATGGAGGAAAGTGGTGAGGCCTGCATTCTTAGCCATTTCATGAAAATCTTCATAAATACCGGTTGCTCTCAAGAAATCATCGGAAGGCCATTTACACGCCCGAACCTCTGCGGTGCGCGGCAAATTATACTTAGGCTTCAGTGCATTTTCCTTCGAGCTTTGGCTCGATGAGCCCCTCAATAGTCTCCTCATCATTTTCTGAAAAATTCTGAATTTTTTTAGTAACTTCAAAATAAAAGTAAACCAAACTCAATAATATTGATAGCAACTACTCCTACAAGTGCCTAGGGCCTATATCATGCATCAAAATTACTTTTGACCTTATATAATTTGACATGCAAGCTCAAGAACAGGGTCACCTAAGCAGCAAAAATTTGCAATGAATAAAGCACTAGAACAAAAACTAATTGGACCAATGGAGGAGTCACATACCAAGGAACAATCTCCCCAAGCAGTTTTGTGAGAGGTGCTTTGAGCAAGGAGATCGAAAATGGCAGCAAAACGAGCTTGGGCTCAGGTTTGAGCTGGTTATTCATGTTTGTGGGAGGAAGAAGAAGTGTATGGGTGAAAGGATAAGTGGAGGAGGGCCACCGTGGGTCCACGAGGCAGGGGGAGCGCCCTCCACCCTCGTGGGCAGGTGGTTGACCCCCTGTTGTGTTCTCAGTGCCAAATATTCTCAAATATTCTAGAAAAAATCGTATTTAAATTTCAGGGCATTTGGAGAACTTTTATTTTTGAGGTATTTTTATATTGCACGGATAATTAGATAACAGACAGAACAATATTTATTTTTATTTTATTTAATATAAATAACAGAAAGTAAAAGTGGGGTACATAGGGTTGTGCCTTTTAGTTTCATCCATCTCATGGTCATCAAAAGGAATCCACTAACAAGGTTGATCAAGTCTTGTTAACGAACTCATTCCGAATAACATGGAACCAGAGAAATTTCGAATAACACTATGTTACCTCAACGGGGATATGCACATCCCCAATAATAAGAATATCATATTTCTTCTTGACAGTAGGAAGAGGAAATTCAAAACCTCCAAATATAATCGATGGAATCTTTCCAATAGAGTTGATACTATGAACTTGAGGTTGTTTCCTCGGAAAGTGTACCGTATGCTCATTACCATTAACATGAAAAGTGACATTACCTTTAGTGCAATCAATAACAGCCCCTGCAGTATTCAAAAAGGGTCTTCCAAGAATAATAGACATACTATCGTCCTCGGGAATATCAAGAATAGCAAAGTCCATTAAAATAGTAACGTTTGCAACTACAACAGGCATGTCCTCACAAATACCGACAGGTGTGGCAGTTGATTTATCAACCATTTGCAAGGATATTTCAGTAGGTGTCAACTTGTTCAAATCAAGTCTACGATATAAAGAGAGAGGCATAACACTAACACCGGCTCCTAGATCACATAAAGCAGTTTTAACATAATTTCTTTTAATGGAGCATGGTATAGTTGGTACACCGGGATCTCCAAGTTTCTTTGGTATTCCACCCTTAAAAGTATAATTAGCAAGCATGGTGGAAATTTCAGCTTCTGGTATCTTTCTTTTATTTGTAATGATATTTTTCATGTACTTAGCATAAGGATTGGTTTTGAGCATATCAGTTAATCGCATACGCAAAAAGATAGGTCTAATCATTTCAGCAAAGCGCTCAAAATCCTCATCATCCTTTTTCTTGGATGGCTTGGGAGGAAAAGGCATGGGTTTCTGAACCCAAGGCTCTCTTTCTTTACCATGTTTCCTAGCAACAAAGTCTTTCTTATCATAACATTGATTCTTTGATTGTGGGTTATCAAGATCAACAACAAGTTCAATTTCTATATCATTATCATTACTAGGTTGAGCATCATTATGAACATTATCATTAACATTACCACTAGTTTCAGGTTCATTACCAGATTGTGTTTCAGCGTAAGAAATAGAAATATCATTTGGATTCTCAGGTGTTTCAACAATAGGATCACTAGAAGCATGCAAAGTCATATCATTTTTCTTTTTCTTCCTTTTAGAAGAACTAGGTGCGTCTATATTATTTCTCTGAGAATCTTGCTCAATTCTCTTAGGATGGCCTTCAGGATCCAAAGGTTCCTGAGTCATTCTACCAGTTCTAGTAGCCACTCTAACAGCATTATCATTATCTTTACTATTCAATTCATTGAGAAAATCATTTTGAGCTTTAAGTACTTGTTCTACTTGAGTGGTAACCATAGAAGCATGTTTACTAATAAGTTTAAGTTCACCTTTGACAATAGCCATATAATCACCTGTTCAAGCATATTTGAATTGTATTTCAATTGTCTACCAAAATAAGCATTAAAATCTTCTTGCTTAGCCATGAATTTATCAAACTCATCTAAGCATGGGCTAGCAAACTTAGTAAATGGGATTTCAGCTTTATCATATCTATAGAGAGAATTTACCTTTACTACCTATGTCGGGTTATCAAGACCATGAGTTTCTTCAATAGGTAATGGATTAAGATCATATGTTTCTTCAACAGGCGGTAAATTAAGATCATGTATTTCTTCAATAGGAGGTAAATTCTTAACATCTTCAGCTTCAATACCTTTTTCTTTCATAGATTTCTTTGCCTCTTGCATATCTTCAGGACTGAGAAATAGAATACCCCTCTTCTTTGGAGTTGGTTTAGGAATAGGCTCAGGAATTAGCTCCGGAGGTGTCCAATTATTTTCATTTGTCAACATATTGTTTAATAAAATTTCAGCTTCATCCGGTGTTCTTTCCCTGAAAACAGAACCAACACAACTATCCACGTAATCTCTGGGGGCATCGATTAGTCCATTATAAAAGATATCAAGTATTTCATTTTTCTTAAGAGGATGATTAGGCAAAGCATTAAGTAATTGGATAAGCCTCCCCAAAGCTTGTGGGAGACTCTCTTCTTCAATTTGCACAAAATTATATATATCCCTTAAAGTAGCTTGTTTCTTATGAGCAGGAAAATATTTAGCAGAGAAGTAATAAATCATATCCTGGGGACTACGCACACAACCAGGATCAAGAGAATTAAACCATATCTTAGCATCACCCTTTAATGAGAACGGAAATATTTTAAGGATGTAAAAGTAACGAGTTCTCTCATCTTTAGTGAACAGGGTGGCTATATCATTCAACTTAGTAAGATGTGCCACAACAGTTTCAGATTCATAACCATGAAAAGGATAAGATTCAACCAAAGTAATTATATCAGGATCAACAGATAATTCATAATCCTTATCAGTAACAAATATAGGTGAAGTAGCAAAAGCAGGGTCATGTTTCATTCTAGCATTTAGAGATTGCTTACTCCATTTAGCTAATAACTTTTTGAGTTCATTTCTATTTTTGCAAGCTAAAATAGCGAAAGAAGCTTGTTAATCAAAAACATAATCCTTAGGAATAACAAGTGATTCTTCATCATCACTTTCATCAGTATCATCAGATTCAATATTTTCAATTTCTCTAGCCCTAGCAATTTGTTCATCAAGAAAATCACTAAGTGGCACAGTAGTATCATGCATAGAGGTAGTTTCGTCATAAGTATCATGCATAGTAGAAGTGGCATCATCAATAACATGCGACATATCAGAACGAATAGCAGAAGCAGGTTTAGGTGTTGCGAGCTTACTCATAACAGAAGGTGAATCAAGTGCAGAGCTAGATGGCAGTTCCTTACCTCCCCTCGTAGTTGAGGGATAGATCTTGGTTTTTGGATCTCTTAAGTTCTTCATAATGATAAGCAGATATATATCCCAAGTGACTCAAAGAATAGAGCTATGCTCCCCGGCAACGGCGCCAGAAAATAGTCTTGATAACCCACAAGTATAGGGGATCGCAACAGTTTTCGAGGGTAAAGTATTCAACCCAAATTTATTGATTCGACACAAGGGGAGCCAAAGAATACTCTCAAGTATTAGCAGCTGAGTAGTCAATTCAACCACACCTGGAAACTTAATATATGCAGCAAAGTATTTAGTAGCAAAGTAATATGATAGTAGTGGTAATGGTAGCAAAAGGTAACAGTAGTAAAAGTAATGTTTTTGGTATTTTGTAGTGATGATAGCAATAGCAACGGGAAAGTAAATAAGCGAAGAACAATATATGGAAAGCTTGTAGGCAATGGATCAGTGATGGAGAATTATGCCAGATGCGGTTCATCATGTAACAGTCATAACCTAGGGTGACACAAAACTAGCTCTAGTTCATTGATATAATATAGGCATGTATTCCGAACATAGTCATACGTGCTAATGGAAAAGAACTTGCATGACATCTTTTTTCCTACCCTCCCGTGGCAGCGGGGTCCTTACGGAAACTGATATTAAGGCCTCCTTTTAATAGAGTACCGGAACAAAGCATTAACACATAGTGAATACATGAACTACTCAAACTACGGTCATCACCGGTAAGTATCCCGATTATTGTTACTTCGGGGTTAACGGATCACAACACATAATAGGTGACTATAGACTTGCAAGATAGGATCAAGAACACTCATATATTGATGAAAGCATAGTAGGTTCAGATCTGAAATCACGGCACTCGGGCCCTAGTGACAAGCATTAAGCATAACAAAGTCATAGCAACATCAATGTCAGAACATAGTGGATACTAGGGATCAAACCCTAACAAAACTAACTCGATTACATGATAGATCCCATCCAACCCATCACCGTCCAGCAAGCCTATGATGGAATTACTCACGTACGGCGGTGAGCATCATGAAATTGGTGATGGAGGATGGTTGATGATGACGATGGCGATGGATTCCCCTCTCCGGAGCCCCGAACGGACTCCAGATCAGCCCTCCCGAGAGGTTTTAGGGCTTGGCGGCGGCTCCGTATCATAAAACGCGATGATTTCTTCTCTCTGATTTTTTCTCCCCGAAACACAATATATGGAGTTGGAGTTGGAGTCGGAGAGGCAACAGGGCGCCCACGAGGTAGGGGGCGCGCCCCCCACCCTCGTGGAGAGGTGGTGGGCCCCCTGGCCTTCATATTTTGCAGGTATTTTTCATATTTTCTGAAAAGTGGCTTCGTGAAGTTTCAGGTCATTCCGAGAACGTTTGCTCCTGCACATAAATAACACCATGGTAATTCTACTGAAAACAACGCCAGTCCGGGTTAGTTCCATTCAAATCATGCAAGTTAGAGTCCAAACCAAGGGCAAAAGTGTTTGGATAAGTAGATACGTTGGAGACGTATCCCTCATCAATGGAAATTCTCATGGCTTTGGGAGACTCATTGATATCATGCTTAGGTGGAATAGATCTAAGTTTCAAAGAATCAACATCAAGAGAAATTCTATCAATGTTCCTAGCCAACTCATCAATCTTAAGCAATTTTTCTTCAATCATATCATTGATATTCTTTTTGAAGTAATAAATTCTTTAATATTAGATTCAAAATCAAAGGGCGTCTTATTATAATTTCCATAAGAATTGTTGTAGGAATTACCATAATTATTAGAGGGATTACTAGGATAAGGCCTAGGATTAAAATTTCCTCTATACGCATTTTTACCAAAATTGTTCCTACCAACAAAATTCACATCCATAGATTCATTATTATTCTCAATCAAAGTATACAAGGGCATACCATTAGGATCAGAAGAAACACTCTTATTAGCAAATAATTTCATAAGTTCATCCATCTTTCCACTCAAAACATTAATTTCTTCTATCGCATGCACCTTTTTATTAGTAGATCTTTCAGTATGCCATTGAGAATAATTAACCATAATATTATCTAGGAGTTTAGTAGCTTCTCCTAAAGTGATTTCCATAAAAGTGCCTCCCGCGGCCGATTCTAATAGATTTCTAGAAGCAAAATTCAATCCGGCATAAAATTTTTGTATAATCATCCACAAATTTAAACCATGAGTAGGGCAATTACGTATCATTAGTTTCATTCTCTCCCAAGCTTGTGCAACATGTTCATGATCAAGTTGCTTAAAATTCATAATATCGTTTCTAAGAGAGATGATCTTAGTGGGAGGAAAATACTTAGAGATAAAAGCATCTTTGCACTTATTCCATGAATCAATACTATTTTTAGGCAAAGACGAAAACCAAGCTTTAGCAGGATCTCTAAGCGAAAAAGGAAATAGCTTCAATTTAACAATATAATTATCCACATCTTTCTTATTTTGCATATCACACAAATCAACGAAGCTATTTAGATGGGTAGCGGCATCTTCACTAGGAAGGCCGGAAAAGGATTCATCACAAGATTCAGCAAAGCAGTATTAATTTCACAAGATTCAGCATCGGTAAGAGGAGCAATCAGAGTGCTAATAAAATCATTGTTGTTGGTGTTGGTGAAGTCACACAATAAAATCTTGTTCCATTTAGATGGCTACTTGCTGTAAATCGCAGAACGTGGTCATATTTGAATCGCTTGCCATTTCCAAACCGTAGCTCCGTTTCCGGTGATCTTTATATCGTTTTCAAGCGATTTCATCTCATCTTTCCAGTGGCACACTTGGATTCCCAGGTTGAGGCCAGGTTCAATCATTCCTTGTCAAATCATGCATATGCATCGCATACCGCATCCCGCATTTCATACCATGTTCATGTCTTGGTTGTTTACTATGTTGTGTGCTTCTTTTCCGGTGTTTGCTTCTTCGGGTTGGTTCCGGTAACGTCGCGTTTGTGAGGACCCGTTCGTCTACGCCCGTTTGTCTTCTTCATGGACTCGTTCTTTTTCCTTGTGGGATCTCAGGCAAGATGATCATACCCTCGAAATCACTTCTATCTTTGCTTGCTTAGTTGCTCGCTCTTTTGCTATGCCTATGCTGCGATACCTACCACTTGCTTATCATGCCTCCCATATTGTTGAACCAAGCCTCTAACCCACCTTGTCCTAGCAAACCGTTGATTGGCTATGTTACCGCTTTGCTCAGCCCCTCTTATAGCGTTGTTAGTTGCAGGTGAAGATTGAAGTTTGTTCCTTGTTGGAACATGGAGATGTTGTTCCTTGTTGGAACATGTTTAGTTGTTGGGATATCACATTATATCTTATTTAATTAATGCATCTATATACTTGGTAAAGGGTGGAAGGCTCGGCCTTATGCCTGGTGTTTTGTTCCACTCTTGCCACCCTAGTTTCCGTCATATTGGTGTTATGTTTCCGAATTTTGCGTTCCTTACGCGATTGGGCTATTATGGGAACCCCTTGACAGTTCGCCTTAAGTAAAGCTCTTCCAGCAATGCCCAACATTGGTTTTACCATTTGCCACCTAGCCTTTTCTTTTCCCTTGGGAGTCGCGCTCCTGAGGGTCATCATTATTTTACCCCCCGGGCCAGTGCTCCTCTGAGTGTTGGTCCAACTTGTCAGCCGCCGGTGGCCACCAAGGGCAACTCTGGGTTGGCCTACCGGAAGTTTGGACAATCTGGTGTGCCCTAAGAAAGAGATATGTGCAGCTCCTATCGGGATTTGTCGGCACATTCGGGCGGTGTTGCTGGTTTAGTTTTACCCTGTCGAAATGTCTTGTAGAACCGGGATACCGAGTCTGATCGGAATGTCTCGGGAGGAGGTCTATTCCTTCGTTGACCGTGAGAGCTTGTGATGGGCTAAGTTGGGACACCCCTGCAGGGATTTGAACTTTTGAAAGCCGTGCCCGCGGTTATGGGCAGATGGGAATTTGTTAACGTCCGTTTGTAGAAAACCTGAAGTTGACCTTATTTAAAATGAATCAACAGCGTGTGTTACCGTGATGGTCTCTTTCCGGCGGAGTCCGGGAAGTGAACACGGTGTTGGAGTTATGCTTGACGTAGGTTGTTTTAGGATCACTTCTTGATCATACTTTTATCGACCGTGCTTTGCTTTCTCTTCTCGCTCTCATTTGCGTATGTTAGCCACCATATATGCTAGTCACTTGCTGCAGCTCCACCTCATACCTTTACCTTACCCATAAGCTTAAATAGTCTTGATCGCGAGGGTGCGAGATTGCTGAGTCCCTGTGGCTCATAGATACTTCCAAAACCAGCTTGCAGGTGCCGTTGAGTCCGTGCAGATGACGCGACCCAGCTCAGGAGGAGCTCGTTGAAGATCTTGCCCCTTTGTGTTGTTTCGCTCTAGTTGATCAGTAGTGGAGCCCAGTTGGGGTCGATCGGGGACCTTTGTCGCATTTGGGGTTCTTCTTTTATTTTGGTTACGTGGTCGGACCTTGAGTGTATTTGAATGATGTAATGCTTTATTCATGTAATTGTGTGAAGTGGCGATTGTAAGCCAACTATGTATCTTTCCCTTATGTATTACACACTATGTGAAGATTACCTCACTTGCGACATTGCTTTCAATGCGGTTATGCCTCTAAGTCGTGCTTTGACACGTGGGAGATATAGCCGCATCGAGGGCGTTTCAAGTATACGTGCCTTGCTGCCCCTACTGTCACTGAGAAAGGACACCGCAAGATTGAACCCAAAGCTAAGCACCTCTCACATTGCAAGAAAGATCAATCTAGTAGGCCAAACCAAACTGATAATTCTAAGAGACTTGCAAAGGTAACCAATCATACATAAAATAATTCAGAGAAGATTCAAATATTTTTCATAGATAGACTTGATCATAAACCCACAATTCATCGGTCTCAACAAACACACCCCAAAAAGAAGATTACATCGAATAGATCTCCACAAGAGAGGGGGAGAACATTGTATTGAGATCCAAAAAGAGAGAAGAAGCCATCTAGCTACTAACTATGGACCCGTTGGTCTGAAGTAAACTACTCACACTTCATCGGATGGGCTATGGTGTTGATGTAGAAGCCCTCCATGATCGATGCCCCCTCCGGCGGAGCTCCGGAACAGGCCCCAAGATGGGATCTCGTGGATACAGAAAGTTGCGGCGGTGGAATTAGGTTTTTGGATTCCTATCTAATTGTTTGGGGGTACGTAGGTATATATAGGAGGAAGGAGTACGTCGGTGGGGCAACAGGGTCCCCACGGGGGTGGAGGGCACGCCTGGGGGGGGGGGGTAGGCGCGCCCCCTACTTCGTGGCCTCCTCTTTTGTGTCTTGACGTAGGGTCCAAGTCTCCCGGGTCTTGTTCGTTGAGAAAATCACGTTCCCGAAGGTTTCATTCCGTTTGGACTCCGTTTGATATTCCTTTTCTTCGAAACCCTAAAACAGGCAAAAACAACAATTCTGGGCTAGGCCTCCAGTTAATAGGTTAGTCCCAAAAATAATATAAAAGTGGAAAATAAAGCCCAATAATGTCCAAAACAGTAGATAATATAGCATGGAGCAATCAAAAATTATAGATACGTTGGAGACGTATCAGTGGACATAGGTTTTTGTAATATGAAAATATAAAAACAACAAGGTAACTAATGATAAAAGTGAGCGTAAATGGTATTGCAATGCTAGGAAACAAGGCCTAAGGTTCATACTTTCACTAGTGCAAATTCTCTCAACAATAATAACATAATTGGATTATATAACAATCCCTCAACATGCAACAAAGAGTCACTCCAAAGTCACTAATAGCGAAGAACAAATGAAGATATTATTGTAGGGTGCGAAACCACCTCAAAGTTATCCTTTCTGATCGATCTATTCAAGAGTCCGTAGTAAAATAACACGAAGCTATTCTTTCTGTTCAATCTATCCTAGAGTTCATACTAGAATAACACCTTAAGGCGCAAATCAACCAAAACCCTAATGTGACCTAGATACTCCAATGTCACCTCAAGTATCTGTGGGTATGATTATACGATATGCATCACACAATCTCAGATTCATCTATTCAACCAAAACAAAGAACTTCAAAGAGTGCCCCAAAGTTTCTACCGGGGAGTCAAGATGAAAATGTGTGCCAACCCCTATGCATAGGTTCACGAGGTCACGGAACTCGCAAGTTGATCACCAAAACATACATCAAGTGGATCATGTGATATCCCATTGTCACCACAGATAAGCACGTGCAAGACATACATCAACTGTTCTCAAATATTTAAAGACTCAATCCGATAAGATAACTTCAAAGGGAAACTCAATCCATTACAAGAGAGTAGAGAGGGAGAAACATCGTAAGATCCAACTATAATAGCAAAGCTCGCGATACATCAAGATCATGCGAATCAAGAACACGAGAGAGAGAGAGATCAAACACATAGCTACTGGTACATACCCTCAGCCCCGAGGGTGAACTACTCCCTCCTTGTCATGGAGAGCGCCGGGATGATGAAGATGGCCACCGGAGAGGGCTTCCCCCTCCGGCAGGGTGCCGGAATGGGTCTAGATTGGTTTTCGGTGGCTACAGAGGGTTGCGGCGACGGAACTCCCGATCTAGGTTTCTTTCTGGAAGTTTGGGTATATATAAGAGGTGTTGGAGTCGGGAACAAGTCAGGGGGTCCCTGAGGAGGCCACGAGGTAGGGGGCGCGCCCAGGGGGGTAGGGCCCGCCACCACCCTCGTGGTGGCCTCGGGACTCTTCTGGCCCATCTCCGGTACTCCGTGGGCTTCTTCTGGTCCAAAAATGATCTCCATGAAATTTCAGGTCAATTGGACTCCGTTTGGTTTTCCTTTTCTGCGATACTCAAAAACAAGGAAAAAATAGGAACTGGCACTGGGCTCTAGGTTAATAGGTTAGTCCCAATAATCATATAAAATACCATATAAATGCATATAAAACATCCAATGTTGATAATATAATAGCATGGAACAATAAAAAATTATACGTTGGAGAGGTATCAAGCATCCCCAAGCTTAATTACTGCTCGTCCTCGAGGAGGTAAATGATAAAAACAAAATTTTTGATGTGGAATGCTACCTGACATATTTATCAATATAATCTTATTTATTGTGGCAAGAATATTCAGATCCATAAGATTCAAGACAAAAGTTTAATATTGACATAAAAACAATAATACTTCAAGCATACTAACCAAGCAATTATGTCTTCTCAAAATAACATAGCCAAAGAAAGCTCATCCCTACAAAATCATATAGTTTGGCTATGCTTCATCTTCGTCACACAAAAATGCTCTCATCATGCACAACCCCGATGACAAGCCAAGCAATTGTTTCATACTTTAGTAATCTCAAACTTTTTTCAACTTTCACGCAATACATGAGCATGAGCCATGGACATAGCACTATGGGTGGAATAGAATATAATGATGGAGGTTGTGTGGAGAAGACAAAAAAGGAGAAAGTCTCACATTGACGCAACTAATTGACGGGCTATGGAGATTCCCATCAATTGATGTCAATGCGAGGAGTAGGGATTGCCATGCAACAGATGCACTAGAGCTATAAATGTATGAAAGCTCATCAAAAGAAACTAAGTGGGTGTGCATCCAACTTGCTTGCTCACGAAGACCTAGGGCATTTGAGGAAGCCCATTGTTGGAATATACAAGCCAAGTTCTATAATGAAAAATTCCCACTAGTATATGAAAGTGACAAAATAAGAGACTCTCTATCATAAAGATCATGGTACTACTTTGAAGCACAAGTGTGGAAAAAGGATAGTAGCATTGTCCCTTCTTTTCTTTTTTGGGGGCCTTACTTTTTTTTATTTGGCCTTTTTTGGTCTTTCCTTTTTTGGCCTTTCTCTTTTTTTGGGACAATGCTCTATTGATGATGATCATCACACTTCTATTTATTTACATCTCAATGATTACAACTCGATACTAGAACAAAATATAACTCTATATGAGTGCCTCCGGCGGTGTACCGGGATGGGCAATGAAACAAGAGTGACATGTATGAAATTATGCATGGTGGCTTTGCCACAAATACGATGTAAACTACATGATCATGCAAGGCAATATGACAATGATGAAGCATGTCATAATAAAAGGAATGGTGGAAAGTTGCATGGAAATATATCTTGGAATGGCTATGGAAATGCCATAATAGGTAGGTATGGTGGCTATTTTGAGGAAGATATAAGGAGGTTTATGTGTGATAAGAGCGTATCATATCACGGGGTTTGGATGCACCGACGAAGTTTGCACCGACTCTCGAGGTGAGAAAGAGAAATGCACAGTACCGAAGAGGCTAGCAATGATGGAAAGGTGAGAGTGCGTATAATCCATCGACTCAACATTAGTCATAAAGAACTCACATACTTATTGCAAAAATCTACAAGTCATCAAAAACCAAGCATTATGTGCATGCTCCTAGGGGGATAGATTGGTAGGAAAAGACCATCGCTCATCCTTGACCGCCACTCATAAGGTAGACAATCAAAGAAACACCTCATGCGTCAAATTTGTCACACAACGGTTACCATACGTGCATGCTACGTGACTTGCAATCTTCAACACAAGTATTTCTCAAATTCACAACTACTTAACTAGCATGACTCTGATATAACCATCTTCATATCTCGAAACAATCATCAAGTATCAAACTTCTCATAGTATTCAATGCACTATATATGAAAGTTTTTATTATACCCATCTTGGATGCCCATCATATTAGGACTAGTTTCATAACCAAAGCAAATTACCATGTTGTTTAGGACTCTCAAAATAATATAAGTGAAGCATGAGAGGAGGTCTATCGTTCCGGTGCCATAAAAATCAACAACTTTGAAGGCACGAATCCGAGGGTGGTGAACGGCCAAAGAATCAAACATTATATCTCAGGTAATCCCATAAAAGTTGAAACTAATGTTAGTGAAACCGTAACCCCGGAGGAATACAAAAGGGACACTTTCCAGAATGTTTCAGACTCCGAAATGGAATAGGTATGTGGTACGATAAGTAAACCGACTCCAAAAATGTTCTAATGGCAATTTTTCTCCATTTTGGAATATTTAAGAAAATAGGAAAATAAGAAGCAGACCGGAAAGGACACGAGGCTTCCACGAGGGTGGAGGGCGTGCCCCTGCCTCGTGGGCACCTCGTGTGCTCTTCGAACTCCGTTTTCTTGCACGATACTTCTTTTGGTTGGTAAAAATTCACTATATAATCTCCTGAAGGTTTTGACCACCGTATCACACAAATATCTCTTGTCTTTGTTTCGAGCTGTTTTTCTGACAGATCTAGGTCGCCATGTCGTCTTCAAGTGCCCCCAAGGACAAGTTCTTCGAGAAGGTCATCAACCCCTACCTCACGGAGGTGCTACAACACCCTCAAACCATTGAGATGCGTGAGGGGTTGTTGCACATCCGCGATGTTGAGGGACCAAGGAGGACCGGAAGCACGGAGACAAGGCTCAAGACATTGGAGCAAAAAGTTTTCAAGTGTTAGGAGATGGTGGAGCGTGGACTCGACTCCAATCACATAATGATCATGAAGTTCACCAACAACCACAAGCTAGACGCCAAGGACATTGGGGAGGCCATCTTCAAGCTTCATGAGAAAATCGAGCACCTCCAAGCCCAGATCTATGACCTGCAAAATCAAAACTGTGAGTATGAATATAGATTCAAGAGGATGAGTTTGGCTGCAGATTTGAGGATTCCGGAGACTCGATCGTCCTTCTATGATGGTGAGCCTATGCCTCGGAAGAGGGACGACAAGCCTACATCATCAACAACTCCATCTCCTTCACCCGCAAAAGAGATATAATCACATGGGTATGGGCACTCCCCTTGGCAACTGCCAAGCTTGGGGGAGTGCCCCAGTATCGTATCACCATCACTTTTATCTTTACCGTTTTTCTTAGTTCGATCCTTTTGATAATATCTTAATCTAGTAGAATAAAGTTTTAGTATGATCTAGTTGTGAGTTTTGCTTTATGATCTTCTTGTGTAATCGAGTCCGTGAGCTATATATAATAAAAATTAGTGTTGAGTCAAGGGCTTGATTATTTTGCTATGATCTTGAGGGAATAAAATAAAAGAGAAGAAATAAAAAGAATTAAAGAGATCATATGGATCTTATGGAGAGTAATGAGCTCACATTTAGAGATTATGATGAATAAAAGTTGTTGAGAGTTGACAAACATAGTTTTGGTCATTGTTGCAATTAATAGGAAGTAATGAAGAAAGAGAGGTTCACATATAAATATACTATCTTGGACATCTTTTATAATTGTGAGCACTCATTAAAGTATGATATGCTAAAGAGTTGACATTGGACAAGGAAGACAACGTAATGGGTTATGCTTTCTTACACCTGAGATAAGTTATATTGTCATGGATCATCCAACATGTTGAGCTTGCCTTTCCCTCTCTTGCTAGCCAATTTCTTTGCACCAAGTAGAGATACTACTTGTGCTTCCAAATATCCCTAAACCTGTTTTTGCCATGAGAGTCCACCATATCTACCTATGGATTGAGTAAGATCCATCAAGTAAGTTATCATCGGTGCAAGCAATAAAAATTGCTCTCTAAATATGTATGACTTATTAGTGTGGAGAAAATAAGCTTTATACGATCTTGTGATGTGGAAGAAATAAAAGCGACAGACTACATAATAAATGTCCACATCACAAGTGGCAATATAAAGTGACGTTCTTTTGCATTAAGATTTCGTGCATCCAACCATAAAAGCACATGACAACCTCTGCTTCCCTCTACGAAGGGACTATCTTTTATTCTTGTCTTACACTTCATGCAAAGAGTCATGGTGATATCCACCTTTCCTTTTACATTTTATTCTTTGGCAAGCACAATGTGTTAGAAAGATCCTGATATATATAGCTAATTGGATGTGAGTTTTCATGAACTATTATTGTTGACATTACCTTTGAGGTAAAACATTGGGAGGCAAAACTATAGGCCCCTATCTTTCTCTGTGTCCGGTTAAAACTTCATAACCATAAATATCGCGTGAGTGTCAACAATTGTGAAAGACTAAAAGATGGTTGAGTATGTGGACTTGCTGAAAAGCTCTTATATTGACTATTTCCTATGTTATGATAAATTGCAATTGCCTCAATGACTGAGATTAGAGTTTGTTGGTTCTCAATGAAGTTTATGATTCATACTTGAAATTGTGATTGAATTGTTACTTTAGCATAAGAGATCATATGACAATATATATATATATATATTGCTGCTCTAAGAATGATCATGATGTCCTCATGTCCATATTTTATTTTTATCGACACCTCTATCTCCAAACATGTGGACATATTTTTCGATTTCGGCTTTCGCTTGAGGACAAGCGAGGTATAAGCTTGGGGGAGTTGATACATCCATTTTGCATCATGCTTTTATATCGATATTTATTGCATTATGGGCTGTTATTACACATTATGTCACAATACTTATGCCTATTGTCTCTTATTTTACAAGGTTTACATGAAGAGGGAGAATGCCGGTAGCTGGGATTCTAGGCTGGAAAAGGAGCAAATGTTAGAGACCTATTCTGCACAGCTCCAAAAGTCCTGAAACTTCACGGAAGTTATTTCCAGAATATATAAAAAATATTGAGCGAAGAAAGTTCCAGAGGGGGGCCACACCCTGGCCACGAGGGTGGGGGGCGCCCCCCTGCCTCGTGGGCCCACTGGTGGCCCTCCGATGCCCATCTTTTGCTATATGAGGACTTTCGTCCGAGAATAAATAATAAGCAAGATTTGGGGAAGAAACTCCGCCGCCACGAGGCGGAACCTTGGCGGAACCAATCTAGGGCTCTGGCAGAGCTGTTCTGCCGGGGAAACTTCCCTCCGGGAGGGGGAAATCATCACCATCGTCATCACCAACGATCCTCTCATCGGGAGGGGGTCAATCTCCATCAACATCTTCACCAGCACCATCTCATCTCAAACCCTAGTTCATCTCTTGTATCCAAACCTCAGATTGGTACCTGTGGGTTGCTAGTAGTGTTGATTACTCCTTGTAGTTGATGCTAGTTGGTTTACTTGGTGGAAGATCATATGTTTAGATCCATTATGCATATTAATACCCCTCTGATTATGAACATGAATATGCTTTGTGAGTAGTTACGTTTGTTCCTGAGGACATGGGAGAAGTCTTGCTATAAGTAGTCATGTGAATTTGGTATTCGTTGGATATTTTGATGAGATGTATGTTGTCATCCCTCTAGTGGTGCTATGTGAACATCGACTACATGACACTTCACCATTGTTTGGGCCTAGAGGGAGGCATTGGGAAGTAATAATTAGATGATGGGTTGCTAGAGTGACAGAAGCTTAAACCCTAGTTTATGCGTTGCTTCGTAAGGGGCTGATTTGGATCCATATGTTTCATGCTATGGTTAGGTTTACCTTAATACTTCTGTTGTAGTTGCGGATGCTTGCAATGGGGGTTAATCATAAGTGGATTCTTGTCCAAGTAAGGACAGTACCCAAGCACCGGTCCACCCACATATCAAATTATCAAAGTACCGAACGCGAATCATATGAACGTGATGAAAACTAGCTTGACGATAATTCCCATGTGTCCTCGGGAGTGCTTTCCTTCATATAAGAGTTTGTCCAGGCTTGTCCTTTGCTAGAAAAAGGATTGGGCCATCTTGTTGCACCTTATTTACTTTTATTACTTGCTACTTGTTACAAATTACCTTATCACAAAACTATCTATTACCGATAATTTCAGTGCTTGCAGAGAATACCTTACTGAAAACTGCTTATCATTTTCTTTTTCTCCTCATTGGGTTTGACACTCTTACTTATCGAAAAGCTACGATAGATCCCCTACACTTGAGGGTCATCAAGACTCTTTTCTGGCGCCGTTGCCGGGGAGTGAAGCGCCTTTGGTAGGTGGAATTTGGTAAGGAAAATTTTATATAGTGTGCTGAAATTTACTGTCACTTGTTACTATGGAACATAATCCTTTGAGGGGCTTGTTCGGGGTATCTTCACCCCGACCAGTAGAGCAAAGAGTTGCTCCTCAACCTACTGAACCTACTGAAAATGTTTACTTTGAAATTCCTTCGGGTATGATAGAGAAACTGCTAGCTAATCCTTTTGCAAGAGATGGAACATTGCATCCCGATTTGCACTTAATCTATGTGGATGAAGTTTGTGGATTATTTAAGCTTGCAGGTGTGCCCGATGATGTTATCAAGAAGAAGGTCTTCCCTTTATCTTTGAAGGGAGAGGCATTGGCATGGTATAGGCTATGTGATGATATGGGATCATGGGACTACAAGTGATTGAAATTGGAATTTCATCAGAAATTTTATCCTATGCATACCTAGTTCAATCTCGTTACCAGCAAGTCTCTTTACTCGTTCTGTAATGCATCATCCCGCAACTAACTCATTAGTCACAATGCTTGCAAGGCTTATAGTGATGTGCATTACCGAGAGGGCCCAGAGATACCTCTCCGACAATCGGAGTGACAAATCCTAATCTCGATCTATGCCAACTCAACTAGCACCACCGGAGACACCTGTAGAGCACCTTTATAATCACCCAATTACGTTGTGACGTTTGGTAGCACACAAAGTGTTCCTCCGGTACTCGGGAGTTGCATAATCTCATAGTCATAGGAACATGTATAAGTCATGAAGAAAGCAATATCAACAAACTAAACTATCATCATGCTAAGCTAACGGATGGGTCAAGTCAATCACATCATTCTCTAATGATGTGATCCCGTTAATCAAATTAAAATTCATGTCTATGGTTAGGAAACATAACCATCATTGATTCAACGAGCTAGTCAAGTAGAGGCAAACTAGTGACACTCTGTTCGTCTATGTATTCACACATGTACTAAGTTTCCGGTTAATACAATTCTAGCATGAATAATAAACATTTATCATCATATAAGGAAATGTAAATAAAAACTTTATTATTGCCTCTAGGGCATATTTCCTTCAGCTTTCGCTTACGGGCTACAAGGGTACGTGGACAACACTCTTCCCCTCTCGTTGCTATGCATCACTGGTACGTCTCCAACGTATCTATAATTTTTGATTGTTCCATGCTATTATATTATCAACCTTGGATGTTTTATATGCATTTATATGCTATTTTATATGATTTTTGGGACTAACCTATTAACCCAGAGCCCAGTGCCAGTTTTTGTTTTTTTTGCCTATTTTAGGGTTTCGAAGAAAAGGAAAATCAAATGGAGTCCAATTGACCTGAAACTTCACGGAACTTATTTTTGGAAGGAAAGCAACCCGGGAGACTTGGAGTCCACGTCAAGGGAGCTTTGAGGAAGCCATGAGGTAGGGGGTGCGCCCACCCCCTGGGCGCGCCCTCCACCCTCGTGGGCCCCTCATGGCCCCCCTGACGTACTTCTTCCGCCTATATATCTCCATATACCCTAAAACTACCGGGGAGCACAATAGATCGGGAGTTCCACCGCCAGAAGCCTCCGTAGCCACCGAAAACCAATCTAGAACCTTTCCAGCACCTTGCCGGAGGGGGCAATCCCTCTCCGGTGGCCATCTTCATCATCCCGGTGCTCTCCATGACGAGGAGGGAGTAGTTCTCCCTCGGGGCTGAGGGTATGTACCAGTAGCTATGTGTTTGATCTCTCTCTCTATCGTGTTCTTGAGGTGGCATGATCTTGATGTATCGCGAGCTTTTCTATTATAGTTGGATCTTATGATGTCTCTCCCCCTCCACTCTCTTGTAATGGATTGAGTTTTCCCCTTGAAGTTATCTTATCGGATTGAGTCTTTAAAGATTTGAGAACACTTGATGTATGTCTTGCCGTGCGTATCTGTGGTGACAATGGGATATCACGTGATTCACTTGATGTATGTTTTGGTGATCAACTTGCGGGTTCTTCCCATGAACCTATGCATAGGGTTGGCACATGTTTTCGTCGTGATTCTTCGGTAGAAACTTTGGGGCACTCTTTGAGGTCCTTTGTGTTGGTTGAATAGATGAATCTGAGATTGTGTGATGCATATCATATAATCATACCCACGGATACTTGAGGTGACATTGGAGTATCTAGGTGACATTAGGGTTTTGGTTGATTTGTGTCTTAAGGTGTTATTCTAGTACAAACTCTAGGGCTGTTTGTGACACTTATAGGAATAGCCCAACGGATTGATTGGAAAGAATAACTTTGAGGTGGTTTCGTACCCTACCATAATCTCTTCGTTTGTTCTCCGCTATTAGTGACTTTGGAGTGACTCTTTGTTGCATGTTGAGGGATAGTTATGTGATCCAATTATGTTATTATTGTTGAGAGAACTTGCACTAGTGAAAGTATGAACCCTAGGCCTTGTTTCAACGCATTGCAATACCATTTACGTTCACTTTTATCATTAGTTACCTTGCTGTTTTTATATTTTCAGATTACAAAAACCTTTATCTACCATCCATATACCACTTGTATCACCATCTCTTTGCCGAACTAGTGCACCAATACAATTTACCATTGTATTGGGTGTGTTGGGGACACAAGAGACTCTTTGTTATTTGGTTGCAGGGTTGCTTGAGAGAGACCATCTTCATGCTACGCCTCCCACAGATTGATAAACCTTAGGTCATCCACTTGACGGAAATTTGCTACTGTCCTACAAACCTCTACACTTGGAGGCCCAACAACGTCTACAATAAGAAGGTTGTGTAGTAGACATCAAGCTCTTTTCTGGCGCCGTTGCCGGGGAGGTTAGCGCCTAAA
The DNA here is from genome assembly GCF_003073215.2 of Triticum urartu. NCBI lineage: Eukaryota > Viridiplantae > Streptophyta > Magnoliopsida > Poales > Poaceae > Triticum > Triticum urartu. The sequence goes on along the minus strand of NC_053025.1, from coordinate 120,576,118 downwards.
GGTATATCTTTAGATCTTACAATCGAGTCTTTTAGTTTCTTGTTTTATCACTAGTTTAGTTTATAAAAGAAAATTACAAAAAAATGGAATTAAGGTTACCTCATATGCTTCATCTTTTTAATAGCTATCATGAAAATAAGGATTCCGATAAATGTGCTCAAGTGCTAGAAGAAGAATGCATTAGAATGTTTGGCACTAAATATTTGAATGATGAGCATGATTGTAATGTTGTTAGTATGAATTCCTTGAATATCCATGATGCTAATGATATGCAAAGCCACAAGCTTGGGGAAGCTATGTTTGATGAAGATGATATTTTTTGTCCCCCAAGTTTTGATGAGCAAATTTATTATGATGAAAGCATGCCTCCTATCTATGATGATTATTATGATGACAGGTATGCTTTAAAGAATAATGATGAAACTTGTCATCTTGATTTCAATTTTCAATCCCATGATAGTTACTTTGTTGAGTTTGCTCCCACTATTATTCATGAGAAGAATTTTGCTTGTGTGGAGAGTAATAAAATTTCTATGCTTGAAGATCATGAAAATAATGCTTTAGGTGTTGGTTATATTGTTGAATTCATTCATGATGCTACTGAAAATTATTATGAGGGAGGAATATATGCTTGTAGGAATTGCAATAATATCAAGTTTCCTATCTATGTGCTTAAAGTTTTGAAGTTATGCTTGTTTTTCCCTCCTATGCTAGTTGATTATTGTTCCCACAAGTTGTTTGCTCACAAAATCCCTATGCATAGGAAGTGGGTTAGACTTAAATGTGCTAGTTATATTCTTCATGATGCTCTCTTTATGTTACAATTCTTATCCTTTATGTGAGCATCGCTGAAATCATTATGCCTAGCTAGGGGCTTTAAACGTTAGCGCTTGTTGGGAGGCAACCCAATTTTATTCTTGTTCCTTTCCTTTTGCTCCTGTTTACACTACAAAAAAATACACTTCCGTGATGATACGGGTTTGTCACAGTAGGTCGCATTTTCTATCATGCATGTACATCCATGACGATTTTATGACAGAATCAAGATAGTCATACATGTGCTGTCGTAGAAGTGTTCCATGACATTTCCAAAATTATCATCACGGAAGTGTCCACTTCCTGACGATAAATCGCGCGTCACAGAAGTGCTTTCGTCAAGGGTGACCGACACGTGGCATCCACCGTAACGGAACGCCGTTAAGCTATCGGGTCAGGTTTTGGATCCGATAACCCGTTAACAGCCCCGACCGATGGGGATTTTCCACGTGTAAAATCATCATTGACTGGAGGAAACACGTGTTGGCTCATCGTTGGGACAGATGTCATCCACTCATTGGACAGAAGGCGCCTATGATACGTCGACACGTGGCACGACCTAAGAGAGGCCCATTCCTGTGAAAAGGCCGGCCCGTTTGACTTGGTCAAAAGGTGGCGGCCCGGCCCATGTAAAGCCTGTTAACGGCATGTTCGCATATAGCCCATTTACATCCCGCTAACCCAAGGCCCGTTACGCCCTATCCGAATTAGGCCCAGTAGCGTCATCTGGGCCACCCAATATGATTCCAGCCCGTTTTCACTTCTGGCCCATGTATGGCCCATGACGTCTTTTGGCCCATATGAGGCCCTATGTAACTCTTGGCCTATTAACGGCCCGTGGTGAAACTGGCCCATAATGAACAGTGTATCACTTTACACCCATTAACGACCCGTGGTGAAACTGGCCCGTAATGAACAGTGTATCACTTTATACCCATTAACGACTCGTTATTCCGTTGGGTCGTTTCCATCCCATGTTATCTTTCGGCCTTCTTAGAGCCCATTTATTCTTGGGCTCATTTCCAACATTCGTTTACTTACGGCCCGTTACTGTCATTTTCTGCTTGTGGGCCAAATTCAGCCCGTGGTCACAGTCGGCCCGTTTGTGGTCCGTTAATACGTTGGGCCGTTTTCATAGCGTCATCAAATACGGCCTATTAACGATGGCCCGTTATGGTCGGCCCATGAACAGACGATTCCAACTCTAGCCCGTTTACGGTCATAATGCGGTCTGTTTGGCCCATGTTTGGCCAATCGATCATACGGCCCGTATAAGGCTCATTGATGATACGGCCCGCAGAAGGCCCATTGTTTCTACGGCCCCTAGAAGGCCCACTGTTTCTATGGCCGGTAGGAGGCCCAGTGTCACTACAGTAAATATTAGCCCATGGTTATTGTGGCCTAGTTTTAAAAAATAGGTTATTGCAGCCACTAGCTAACCGTAGAAAAAGAACTGCAATGACTACAAGCAAACAAATAAACAAGACAACAAGAAAATAAATAAGCAAGCAACTAACGCTAGGCTATCACGGCTATTACACATATTACATCCACTGGGCATCGAAGTTCGCCACCAGTGCAAATATAGGGAACAAAGCAGCATATCATATACACTGGTTGTCAAAGTTGGCGACCAGCGCAAATAAACGCCGCAGCAAAACAAATCCAGAACTGAAACCACTTCAGAAGATCTCAAGAAACAATATCCTGGGTACCCATAATGCTAGCAAGATGCTTAGCAAGCTTATTAAATTTCTCTTGTTTGGCGCTTAAATCCTCCAGCGCTTGTTGTTGCACCAGAAAATATGCATATGAATTCTGCAGGGACTTCCTCAGTCCTTCAGCTTCCTGTCGTAGCACATCTGATCGATGTCTTTCAACTTGAAGTTGAGATTCAAGAAGACGAACTGATTCAGGCAGCAAGTTCGAAGAGCTTGTGCCAGTAGTAGTGGCCAGTAACTCAAACACTACATCAAGACAGGACTTTTGGGTTCCCTCACTGTCGTCAAGATAGTTTTTATCAGCTTTCTTGGAGACCAACAGGGATGTCTCACTATCTTGAACCTTATCTGCATTACTTCCTTTACCATTGGATAACGCGGTACTATTCTCCAATATTTTGTCCGCATTCTAAAAGAGAAACAAGTAGACACATCACATGTTTACCATGTTGTATATGAAACTCATTTTGGTAAATGAGTTCAGTAGTAAAGTGGACAGGATAACAGCATGAAACAAACATATATCTATGTACCATGGTCACTTTATGGTCTATATCATTCTAGTTTTTGTTGCCAAATCAAGATAGAGACACAATTCAAATAATATTTGTTCAAGACAAAGCAGAATAGACAGAATATAAGTGTGGGTAACTATAGAGCAATAACAACACTTGTAATGTGCATGACATGAGAACATAACTGTTTATTCAATTGAAACTGAAATCAACATAGAGCAGGTTACAACAGCAAACTAGTTAAAGAAACAGGTTTAAAACATACCTGTTGCGCCATTGGAGTTTCAATTCCATCCTTCAAATTTGAAAATAGTTGGTATGAGTAAATACAATAATGCAAGAGCAAAGGAGTATGAACCATAGCTACAGAACCTGACCTGAGAACAAATCTTCTTCTCCTTTAAGAGTTGAGTTGGGATTCAGAGTGGTGGTCCTCGTGCTTTGGGCACTGCAGTTCCCTTACTAACTGCTCGTGTTTGGGTGCTCTGTGGTGGAGACGGTGCTGTGTCAACTGGAACTGGGTTACTATCTGCCGGGGTTGGGGTTAGAAGGGGTGTAGTTGGTTCTCTATCCAACTGGGTAGGGGTACAATCTGCGAGAGTCTGGGTTACGTGTGGTGGATCTGGTCCTTGGGCAAGTACAATCGTGGTTCTATCTGCATCAACTGGTAGCACTATCTTTTCTGAAGACCGTGTTGTTACTCCCTTAGATACTGCCATCACGCTGTCCAATTCAAATGGCTGATGAACAAGAGAAGTAATTGAAAGTATAGACATTGTATGATAGACAGGTGCAATGGATAGTGGGGAATAAAAGAGGGCATGAAATAATTCATATTTATGTTGTCTAACCAAACAGGATAGCATGACACAATTTCACATATATGATGGCTAACTAAATAGGATATCATGACACAATTTCACATTATGATGGCTAACTAAAAAAGATGGAAAGACATAGTTCAAAATATGAGACTATGTAAACAGGATGACATGACATAACTATATAATGTGTTTATTAAATAGGTTGGCATGCCATAATTCACATACATTCACAGATAGAATGCCATAATTCAAAATATGATGACTGTAAACACTAAACAGGATGAGATGATATAACTATATGATGTCTTTATTAAATGGGTTGCCATGCCATAATTCAGATAGATGATGTGTATGTACTATGTAAACATGATGGCATGATATAATTCAAATATATGATTTATATAGTAAGCAACTAAGCAGATGGCAATCCATATATGATGTAAAAACTAAGCAATGCAAGACAACATGCATGACATGGGTAATATAACCCTGCCAAGTTTGAGCATAGACCTCAGGGGGGAAATAGGACTGGTCATCAGTCTCTGAATCCTCCTCTGAGGAGCTCACTATAACCAGCAAGATGTCTGCTTCAGCAGGTAGCATTGTCTGCTCTGAATACCTTGTTTTCACTCCAGATACTTCCATCACCACTTCAAATGGCTGATGCACAGGAAGAGTAGTTGAATATACAAACATTTTCGACAAGTGGAACACGTAAAACAAAAAAATGATAGCATGATATAATTCACGTACATGATGATTGGCTAAACAGCATGGCATTGAATAATTCACATATATAATGCCTTTGCAACAAGATAGCATTGTATAATTCACATATATAATGTCTTGCAACAAGATGGCAATGCATAATTCATATATATGGTAATTAGACACTGAACAGGTGGCATTCACACAAAGCATGTCTAAACTAATCAAATGACATAGCAATGCGAGACACCATACACACGATATGAGGAACATAACCCTGCCAAGTTAGAGCATACACCTCGAGGGGGGGGGATAGGACTGGTCATCTGTCTCTGAATCCTCCTCTGAGGAGCTATCCATAACCAGCGAGATATGCGCTTCGTCAGATAGCATAGTCTGCTCTGAAGACCTTGTTTTCACTCCAGAATTTTCCATCACCGTGTCAAATGGCTGATGCACACGAAGAGCAGTTGAATGTACTAACATTGTTGACAAATGTAATATGTAATGAAAAAAAGGATGGCCTGATATAATTTACATATAAGATGACTGGCTAAGCAGGATGGCATTGCAAAATTCACATATATGATGCCTGGCTAAACAAGATGGTGTTGCATAATTCACATAAACGATGAATAAACTAAACAGATGGCATTCGCACAAAGGATGTCTAAACTAAGCAGATGACATATTTGATGTATAAAGTAAGCAATGCAAGACACCATATGCATGATATAACCAACATCAGCATGCCAAGTTAGAACGAAGACCTCAGGGGGTAAATAGGAGTTGTCTTCTCCTTCTGAATCCCCCTCAGAACAGATATCTTCCTCTCGGTTACATTCTGAATGTGTGGAGGGGGGTTGCCTTTGCGCCTACCATGGAGCGACGTCTGCATGAAATTTTATTGCCACGCAAGGCTCGTCTCTTTTGCTCTACATGTTCAGTTCCATTGTTTACAATAACTGTCATGCATAGGAATAAAACATAGTGAGATTATGTAAGGAGTGCATGCAGAAATCCAGAGTGATGGTAGCAACCTGTGGATATACCCAAAACCAATAATAGCAGGCAGATAATGGCTTCGGTTAAAAAATACAGATAATGGCTTCTTTACTGTTTGTTTCCCACCCAACATGAAACTCATAGTAGACACCAGAGATTAACCAGATGGTAGATAGATACTATTGATAGCGGCCCCGATATGTACCCCACAACTATTTAAAAACTCAAGTTTGACCATTAGTTTGGAGCTCACTCAAAATCGGTGAACAGGACGATAAAGTAGCATGTAATATTAAGCGATGCATAACGTAAGCAGACACGAAAGAGTGCGACCTCTCTTGCGGACCCGTGTAGTCCTCGAGGTCATCTGCTCGGTTGATGATGGTAATGCAGTTTTCATGGCTGCCAGCGGCGGGGAAGAATATCTGAGGTGGTGAAAGACAGTCTGGAGGCTGGATCCCTGCTGTGCTGGACCCTTCTGTCGTTGGAGCAGCTAAGCTGGGGTGGACGACGGCGCAGTAGGAGCGGGACAAACCACGCAAGGTTTTCTTTGACAACTATCTGTAAGAGAAGTAATTCTGTAAGGGCTCGTTTGAATTGGAGGATTCCAACAATGCAGGGATAGGAAATAGACAGGAATAGGATAGGAATGCATGTGCAAAACAGAGAATTTAAAAACACAGGATTTCTGCCAATCTGGGTGTTTGATTCACAACAATTGGAGATCACAGGATGCAAAGAAGCATGGTGAGATTAAGTCAAACCACAAGAAAATGTACGGTTATAATGCTATTATGCTACTATCTCTTAGTCTTGTGCTTCATGAATAGGAATTTGAAAAGGAGGACAAGTGAAAATTAAGATTCCTACGTTTGTTCTTTCAAGGAGACACTAAAGGAACAAATCTGTGTGCTCAGTGGACAATATATATAACATGTAGAGTAAAAAAGAGATGCAACAAGTGTACAACCTCTTTGGCGAAGCCATGTCGATCTCAGCGTGATTGGGTTGGCCGGTGAGGATGCTCTGGCTGACTTTGCTGTCGGAGGAGGGGAAGAAGATCTTAGGCGTCTGGAGATGGAGCCCGAGGTACCGCTCCGGTGTGATGGAGGGTTTCGTCGTTGGAGTAGCTCCGGTGAGTTGTACGGCGCCGAGGCTGAAGCAGGACAAGAGAGACAACGAACAACATTAACCTGAGTGGAATTCTAATAGCATCTCTAATACATGACGTAAAATACATAACCACAAAGTGCTAGATGTAAAATACACCAGCCGCTCATCTCTGAACTTAACTGTCGAAACTTAACTTAACTGTCGAAACTGAATTTTGCTGTCGAAACTGAATTCTGCTGTCGAAACTGAACACACTAGCAAGGTGAGGCTACACGTCGGTCGACTGACTTTTTCATCTCTGGTCAGTCGATTTTGCAGCCGTTGGATACGAAATCAAGGGCCCACGGTTCATGTTCAACCTTCACCCCCCTGAGCCGCCAGCCACCATCGGCCAAACAGCAGCCCCCGCCGCCCGCGGCCGGCGGTGCGCCGCCCTGCCCGCCCCGAAAACACTCCCCACCGCCGGTCCGCCGCCGCCTCGGCCATCCCTCTAGGCCCCCCGTGCCGAGTCTGGCGATCCCCATGCCACCGCCCCGCCAACACCCTGCCGCCGCCGGCGACCACCTCCCCCATCCTGAACCCTAAGATAGATAGTGGGGTACCTCTCCGACGAGCCCCCCTCCCCGCCGCGGCTGGTTCTTCCTTCACCCTGGCGAGCCCCCCCACCCCTGAAAATCGACTGACCCAAAAGTCGATTCAGTCAACTGAAGTGTAGCTAAATCGGAGTAGCATCGCAAGCAAGAGCAAGAGTGAGAGCAGCAGCGTGAGCAAGAGCAATAGCAAGAGCAGACCAGGCAGGGGACCGAGAGCAAGAGCAGAGCAGTAGTGCGAGCGAGAGCTAAAGCAGAAGCAACTCCTACTGATGTGGACGTCGCCGCCGAGGGAGCGACATCGTGGAGGAAGTAGCCGGCGCCACCGTCGTGGATGGAGTCGCGCCGTGTCGGCTCGGGACCGAGCGCCGACAACACCATGAGATCGAATCAAGAAGAAAATGCGGCGATTAGTGTACAACCTCTTTGGTGGCGCCGATTAGGCCGCAACTTCATCCGAGGAAATGGTGATGATGATGCTCTTCCGGTGGTGAAGGTGAAGACGGCTGTGTGGGAATGGAGGTGGCGCGAAAGGCGAGGGGAACGTCGGGGCAGCTCCTTGGAGGTGGAGGATGGGGTGGCTGAACCGGCGGGACGATGAGATCGACGACAGATCCTCGTCCGGTACGGTGGATGAGGGACGTCGAGGTGTTGCTGTGGACGACGTCATCGGGGAAGAGGCTCCGGCTGGGTGGCGGACGGAGCAGTGTGTGGGGTTTCGTCGCGGGTTCTCACGGCCTCGGTGTACGAATGGGTGGGTGGATGGGATGGCAGTGGGGAACCATGTCTTAGAGACGCGCTTGTCTGAAATGTGGGGTAAGTTACGAAAGTACCCCCACCGATTTGAGGCGGTTCTTTCGGTTCAGGGGTACCATGGGCATTTCGCGTGTCGGGATTTCACAGGAGGTGGGAGTTTTCGCGCGCGTTGTAATTTCAGAATAGCAAGGCGTGGGTTGAGATGGAGGGAGTTGTCAAAGCACAACGAGACAAAGATATATCTTAAATATTTCGGGCTAACAAGGCGTAGGTTGAAATTTCCGGACAAGCCTAACGTGTATTGTACCAAATCAATGAGCACTAAAAATGTCATTCAAAACTTTGAATTCATGTTATGTTCAATTAAAATATTTCGCTACGTGTATAATGCATGCAACCTACTACTCAAATGAACGTTTTAGTGCATTCCAAACGTATATACTACCGCTTCAATACGAACTAAATTTGAATTTGTTTCTCTATTTGAATAAGATCTACAGTAATGATTGTTGTGAAGTCAAAGCATTTGAATTCGTTTCTCCGTTTTAATAAGATCTACAATCATCATTATTGTCAAGTTAAACCATCGTTTGTGTATTATCTTCACAGCACACCACATGATTAGTCTCGAGTTACATATGAACTATGTGTACTATATGAACTCGAACTAGATTTTTTGAATCCACTTTATTTTGATTTCAAGTCACATTACATTTCTAGCTCTAGCTAGATCTTCATAATCTAAACCATGTCTCATATGTATAATGTGTTTATCACATTATGTATGGTGCCCCACCCCCTATGCCTACAAGTATCTAGATGTGAGTTGCAAACACCACACATTACCACAAATTCAAATAAAATGTGAGAATGTTCTATATATAGTATTGTTTAGATTGTTCGATATTTAGTTGTAAGATGCAAACGCCACACATTATCACAAATTCAAATAAAATGTGAGATTGTTTGATGTATAGTATGGTTTAGATTGTTCGGCATTTAGCTGTGAGTTGCAAACGCCATGCATTATCACATTATGGTATAACATGTGCACAACACGTGTATCACCGCTATATTCATGCATGCAATGTTTAAAACACTATGATCTCCTATTCAAATATATGAATCCACTTTCATATCAAATTATGATCTTTGTTAGTCTCTTACACCCACACAATCCTCTAACCTTTGTAGCTACCACTAACTTTCTCTCGTGCATGCACACGCCCTCCTCGCCCTCCCCCTCCCTCGGCATTCTATACACCGGGCACATTCATTTTTTTTTCTTTAGGTCATTCTCACAGAGTCTCCACAACTCCTTTCCAACACACACCGATCGATAAACCTCTCCAGCGATGCCTGCCTGCAACATACACACACACCTTCAATCTCCTCCTTTATGTGTCCTTGCCTCGTGTCTCTCATATGGTCAGACACACGTGTAAACTCTCGCCCCTCTTTTCATCGGTCTCACAACCGCGCACTCCTCCCCGTATCTAGCTAGTAGTTGGGCCTCTCGCACCACCTCCTAGCTCCATTCTCTCTGTCTATCCGTCTCGTTGGGCCTTATTTGCCTCTAACAAATGGACGTACACCGACCGATCTCTCGCTATACATATAGCTAGCTAGGTCCTTATAACTCGTTTTTACCCACACGTCAATCGATCTACCTCATTAGTTGTGTCTCTCCCTTCCTCCGACAAACAACAATTGATCTACCGATCTAGTTAGGTTTGCTTACCAAACACATGGTTCCCCTTCATCATCCATGGATGCGCCCCGACAGATCTATCACGCACAGGCACACACAGAAACACATCCCCACTCTTATTGATAACATTGCAGTTCCACCCTTAGTTTGTCTAGTAGGCCTCTCCCACCATCTTCGAGAAGCAACTCCATCACCCATCTAGCACTCTACCCCTCTCCCTCACTCTCCCTCCCTCTCTCTCTCCTCTCTCTCTTTGTCCCATCATATCTCCCGTCCTTCAGTTATGTATGGATGTCGACCGTCTCCCTCAAGACATAGTTGGGTATCTCCTTCTCAACACATATACGAGTCGTTATACCTCTATAGTTAGGCCTCTGCCAACCCCTCCCCCACCCCCTCCCCCCGACACACCGATACATCGTGCGCTCTAGTCATGTCTCCCTGCCACACACAAACTTGACATGTTCCCTCTAACGTTCCAGTAGGCCAGTCGCCCTATATCTTTGACTTGCACACACACACACACACACAATTTTGATGGCTCTCTTCATCGATCTCGCACCCACCCACTTGATCCTCTCTTCGACTCTATCGATAGCTATGACCCCCCTCTCTTCTCGTGGATTGCCCGACCCTCTATGTATGATATGGATAGGCCTCCATTTCACACACATTGCATGCAAAATTTTGTTTGAGATGTCATCGACACATATTCCCACAAATAATTCACGAAATCAACCCCCACCCAAAACAAAAAACACGCACGAACGTGGTTTGTATCTCTCACACACACCCACGTAGGCGGGGGACGTGCACGAAGAGAAGAGGTGCATGCACGGTGCACGTACTCCCGTCTCTTTCCCAACCACACCCGCGCGGGTACACTGTGGAGCTCATTTCTGTACGAAAAAGGAAGCCCACGTGGTAATTTGGCACGTGTACTGGTTGTCCACTTGGTGGAGGGAGGATCGTCTACCACGGGTGAACAAACAAATTGCGACTTGACGTGTTATGTTAAAAAAAGAGGCAAACCATGTGGGGCCTACCTTAGAGGCAAGGCTCTATACACTGGAGTACTTTTGATGTGTCCTGTAAACTCGCAGAACGAGGAGATGCTTGCTTAGTACGCCATCTCCCTCGTTCCTAAATATAAGTCTTTGTAGAGATTTCACCATGAACCACATGCGGATGTATATAGATGCATTTTAAGTGTAGATTCATTCATTTTGTTCCGTATGTAGTGGAATCTCTACAAAGACTTATCTACTAGTAATAGCTAGCCCCCACTACTAGGAATTCTCTATCCTCTCCTTGAGACACATCATCAAAATTGATGTAGCCGTTAGATGAAGTAAATCAGTCCAAAATAGCCGTCTGATCTAGACGTTGAGAGGCTCCGCACTAAGCCACATGCAAGCATGCAGAAATACCATGGCACATGCATGTGAGTGGGTTTTAAATCACATCAACATGTCTGCATGCAAGCATGCACCGGTAGCATGCATGTAAGTGAGCTTTTAAGTCCCATTAACATGTCAAAAAGAAAAATATAATCCCATTATGCAGTAGTAGTTGGCTGATCTTTTTTCCTTACGTGGGATGATCTAAATGATGATGGGAGTTTATTTAGTTTGTCTACCACATTTGTCATGCGGTTATAGAGTTTTTTTAGTTCTATGTTTTGCGCAGAGAGATATACCGATGTTCCGCGGCAACGCGCGGGGACACATCTAGTAATATTTAGGAATGGAGGGAGTACTATGTAAAGAGTTAGGTGTCGCACAGTGATAGTGTGAGGTGGGCCATGTAATCACTGAGCATGCGTGTTTTCACCGCTCTTGCACGCCTCCGCTGTAAGAATGGAGAAAATTGTAATCTAGTAGTAGTACCTCCTTTCGCCGAAAGCGTGGGACATCCAGCAGTCCTACCACCTCAGTAATAAAGACCAATGAGCCGTCAAATCACATAGACCCAGCAGTAACCATCACTCTTGCGCCAGTGAGAGGTCGCGTCCACTCTGTCCGGGCATGAATGCGGCACCGATTCTTTGGAGCGGCGCTGACCGTTTCAGGCGGGAAGCGCGTGCGGGCGATGGAGGGGCTTTGGGTGGGCCAGGCTGGTCAGGAGCGGGCGTGGCAGCTATCCGCATGTCCCTACCGGACACGCCCGGAAACAAGAGGATGCACCGACTCTCACGGCTAAAATCGTACACTACACAACATCTCTCTATAGGAGTAGGTCGATCTGTCGCTCTCTCTAACACACACATGCTGTTGAACACACACACACACGCGCGCGCGCGCACACACGCACGCACCTTGGTCCCATTGCACCTTCTAACTTGAGGTCTCGGGTTCGATAACTACACTTGAGCATAATTTGTGCCAGGAGGATTCTTTGACTGGTCAAAATGTTTTCTAGGGTTTGCACGCTTCACACTCTCCCTCCAGTATATATATATACATGCTGGAGCCTCAGCGCTTGTAGTTGCTCTCTTCACACTCTCTTGCCCTCTCCAGATCTAAACAAGACTTCGTTGGCCTCTCTCTCCCCTCACTGTTGCTCAAAGAGCCGACAAGATCCGTCCACTGGGAAGGGAAGGAGGCTTAACGCCGTCGCCGTCGGTGAGGGACTACCGGCGCAGCTATTCACTTTCCACCCAGCGGCGGCACGGGAGGGCCTCCGACCCCTTCTTCTTCGCCGTCGTCCCGTCGCCCACCGAACCACGCCCCAAGAACCTTAAGGTATAGTTTACTTACTCCACATGCATTGCTCTAGCTGCATGTATACCATGAATCTAGGACGTGGTTCAAAGAGGAAAGGAGTGGGGGAAAGTAGTGGGAAAAGTTGTATATAGCATGAATCTAGGACGTGGTTCAAAGAGGAAATGAAGGGGGGAAATTGTATAGCATGAATCTAGGACGTGGTTCAAAGAGGAAAGGAATGGGGGAAAGTAGTGGGGAAAGTTGTATCACATAAATCTAGGACGTGGTTCAAAGAGGAAAGGAAGGGGCGAAAGTACTAGTTCAAAAAGGAAAGGAAGGGACAAGGCTGTAGAGTTTGAGTAGGACTAGATTTGCTGCGCTCACATAGGGAAAGGTGTCTAAAGATAACAAAACTGGGACCAACACAAATATGCTCCTTGGTTGTTTGTTCTTTGTTACAACAGACTGTGCATGACCACAGTACATCGGTAGATGCACATGGTGCTAGTGCGCCCACTGTCCCGTGCAATTCATTAGCTGTTGTTAATCTAAGGCCCTGTTTGGTTAAAAACTCCCTAGTCCCTACCTGCTTGGTTCCAGGGACTAAACATGGAGTAGAGGTTATTAAATGACATGCTAAAAGACCATGTTACCCCTAGTAATGAACTAATAGAGACAAGGTGCGATGCGTGGCAGGGGCAACTGTTAGAAAAAGTCCCAAAAATACTCCCTCGGGGTCTTCTTTCTTTAGTCCCAAATGCCCACTTTTAGTCCCTAAAAGTCCCTCCTGTTTGGTTTAGATGGGACTGACACGGAGTTTTTAGTCCCTACACCAAAATGTCCTTGTAAACAAACACCCTCTAATAATGCCGCTGGAAAATTGATGCAATGCCACAGTTAAAAGCAAATTACATGTTTAACGAATTTTATTGTTAATATAATCTCTATGTTAATATTAATCAATGCCACCATTTGAGAAATGCTACTATCTTGCTTTCTTTCCCATTTAGATAAGGTAGATGCTTCTTTTTGTTGGCTTCTGTATCATCCACCGTTATTGACCACTAATTGTTTCCTTTGCACCTCTGTGTAAACAGGGTTATCTACTTCACCTCGTTGCCATTGTGACCTTTTGTTGCACTGCACAAAACACTTTTGTTTTAAGAGTGTTTTGTGCAGTTCAACCAAAATGTCACACCAACAACGTTGCTTGATTGCTTGATCTTAGTGGAACTGCACAAGAGGAGATCTTACTTCCTATCCGTTAAGGCGAATTTGGTTCAAATCTTCTTCTTGTGAGTTGTTTGAATTCCACATCATGAGAGGTCAGTACTAGCCTTCTTTCACATGATTCTGCAGTGTGCTTTCATATGTTGTGCTACTTGTACGATAATGTTGCTTGATTTTAGTGAACTACACAAATGGAGACAAGACTTCCAATCTGTATGTGCACCGTAATATCCCATTGAGGTAAGATAAGGATATTTCACAACTGCTGGCCTGTATTTTGCCACTTTCATCAGAAAATTAAGTTTAGTACTATACTTGTGCTCCCTAATTGACATGCCAAATCTTACATTGAAGGCGAAGCTTGTCTGTTATTGAACCAAGTGATGAAGGGGAAGAACAAGCGGAAGAAAAACAAAAATCAACTCCCGGTGCTGTAATGAAGCACTGGAACTGTGATGACACAAGTAATGATATAGTTTTGCATCTTAATTTATTGCTATGGCTGGAACGAGCAATTGTTTTGCCACTGATTTGATGCCACTCTTAATGTAATATGTAATTATCTCAACTTGTGCAAACAGGGACCTTCTTTGAAGATACCATATATTTTAGTGGAACTGCATAAGAAGATGTTGGAAACATTAAACTAATCGAGGAGTATATAGTAAGCATGGCCACCACCGTAGATAGCAACAGATGGTTCCGGAGAAGTGCTTCATCTGTATGCTCTACACAATAAGCCTCCTGACAAAGGTTGGTACTCGCCCACTGATTTCATCCATATGATTGAGCTTTGTCATCTCTATTGGTGTTGTGCTACTGTTTAGATACTGTCATGAAAAAGTGGTATTGTCCTTGAGAAGTGCTTCATCTATGCTATTTTAAATATTTCCTTTCCTTTTTTTCGAGCAAACAGGGATGCTAGCATTTAGTACTCCTCTTGTCTTTGCACAACAGGATCATCTTCCTCTGAAGAAGAATATGGAGTACGTGAAGTGACTAGCTCCGATTATGCCAGGATGAAGAAGCCCTGTCTATCTTCTCATCAGAAGGAGCAGTTGAAGGATGGTTACATTACTCCCCACAAGACCAAACTAACTTCAGCTCAGAAGGACTGACAAATCTCCATCTTTTTTCTGTGATGCACGAGTACAATGTTGTTCTAGGATTCTTTCTGGTGAGTTCCATTTTTATAAAAGTGTGCTCTGCATGGACCATGTATGTGCCTGTTGAAACTGTCAATTCATAGTACAATTTGCTTTATACTAATCACTTTTTTGTATTTGTGCAAATAGGGGTGCTCAGCTTGATTTCAATGGGAACTGCACAAAATGTTCATGAATACATCGAATCATTCATTTCCACCATAAGAAAGGAGGTGCCGATAAGTTCAAGGTGTTGCAACATATAAGGGCGAAATCATACAAGCTACGCGCGAATTTGGTTGATTTTGGTGGAACTGCACAAAAAGAACAGCTGGTTTATTTAGCACGAGGTGCCATGTCAATGTCCGAACTGATGGAAAACCCTGCCCATTCCACAACTGTAGGCATTTGATATTTTGGAATGGGACAACCTTGTCAAATTTTGCTCATTGATTTTAGCAAGACATGCGTTTGATATTTTTGAATGGGACGCCCTTTGCTGTCAGCAGCGTCGATCAATTTTTTATTTATTCTTTAGTTGTGAAGTAAATATTGCCTCTGACATGTGAGTCGCTGAGATGCATAATCATCGATTGTTTTGAATGTTCTCTATGAATTGCCAGGCCTGTGTGTTTGATTGCAATGTACAGAAACGCTAAAAAGCTGCTCAAACTCTTTGTACTCCTTCTGTTCCTTTTTACTTCGCACATTGTGAAAGTGCATACTTTTTTGTATAAGATTGGTCAAAGTAGAGATACTTTGACTGCAGACAAAACTTGTGTGCAGACTAGAAAGGACCGGAGGGAGTACATAGGAAACTGCTGCAAACGAGGTGATCACCCTGGGAATAATGCTAGTACATATTGTTTTGCATGTTCATCCAATGCCAGTGATACAGGAATTCGAACTAATCGAAATAAATTCATTCATACACGGTCGGATTTCATATAAACATGCCGGATTTCATTACATTTCATACATTCTTCAACTAAAAAGGGGTGCGCTGGAGGTATAATTAATTAACCGAAGCTACCCACCTGTGTCCCGCTGAGCCGAACAGAAGCTTCAGTGACTTAACTGCAGGTGCAGTTGCATAACTGACATGTGGCCTGTTGGGCCCACGTGTCAGTCAGCCAACTGCACCAGCAGTTAAGTAGAAGCAGCGTTCTTCTCCAGTGCAGCTCTCCGACTCCACGTCGCCGCCAAGAAGCTAACCGGCTGCCAATGGTCAACCCGCCTAGCTTGGCTTCAACCGGAGGGTAGCAGCGGTGGCCTTACTTGGACCCGAGCGCCGGCGACCTACCGTGTTCTACTCTTCCTCGTTTTCTGTGTGGCGCGGCCTCGTTGTTGGCGGGGCGGGGCCTCGGCGGAGCCGGTGATGTCCTCTGCCTCGTTGTTGGCGGGGCGGGGCCTCGGCGGAGCCAGCGGTGTCCTCTGCCTTGTTGTTGGTAGGGCGGGGCCTTGGCGGAGCCGGCGGTGTCCTCTGCCTCGTTGTTGGCGCCGCGGGGCCTCGGCGGAGCAGGGCCTCGTCAACGCCAGCGGAGCGGGGACTCGTCAGAGCTGGCATTGTCCTCTGCCTCGTCCTCGGTCTCGCCAAACAGCGCCTCGCCCGCTTCATCGCCCTCTTTGCTAGCCTCTTTGTAGGCGGCCGCAGCCTCCGCCACTTGCATGCAGTACCGCCAGCGCTCGAGGCGGCCCTTGCAGGCGGAGCGGTACGAGCCGAGCAGCACCTCCTGCTCCGCCCGCTCCGCGGTGATCTACTCCTCCGCCTGCAGGTGCTCCTCGAGGGGATGGTGGTTGTAGGCGGCGTCGGCCTGCGCCTCCCGGAACTGCTCCTCATGCATCTGCCTCACCCTGTCCATATATTGGGCACGGGCCTCGCCGATGGTCATGGTGCAATGCACCAGCGAGGATGGTGCGGAGGAGGGGGTTGGCGCCGGATCATCGACTACCATGTTCTCCATTGGGATGTCATCGTCCTCCGGCTGCCTGCCGGCCAGTCGGTCGGCAGCAATGGCTGCCATCTCCTTGTGGTCCATCGTCCGCCCGTCCCGAAGAGCGCTAGAGCACGAGGAAGCCATGGTGGGCAGTAGTGGTGTGGACAGGAGAAAGGGAACGGATGCAGATGACTGCGGCTATGGCCGGCACAACAGTTTATATAGCAATGGTGGACGGGTGGAGGGACGGACGTGTGGTGCCGGAGTAGCCGCCTCGGCAACCGTGTATCATTAATGTGGGCGGCAGATGGACGGACGGACGGCACTTGTGTTGTTTGAAGGCGGAGCAATCACCTGCACCGGGAAGCGGGGAGGGCGGCGCTGACTGTTTCGGGCGGAAAGCGCGCGCGGGCGAGGAGATGACTTTACTTGGATAGGATGACAATGGGGACCCACCAGGTCCATAGCCTCACGTACGCAAGTGCCTCCTTATTATATATATATATAACTATAATTTATTTTGCTTCCTCCTGGTTTCCTGACATCACGGTGCCACACCATTGTCAACCTATGTAGTACTCCCTCCTTTCCGGTTTATAGGGCTTATCTCAAAATTTTAGTTTTTCCATTTTATGAGGCTCAATTTGGTTGTTCCCCATCACATGTTCAGACTTTAAGGTGCATTAAATCATTGCATGCAAGTATTAAGAGAAAACTGACCAATGCATGCACTTTCCGCATGCATGCATTGCAATTAATGCATTCGTAAACATAATTTTTTGAGGAAAACAAGAGCATTAATTGGGTGCTTTTGCAAACTACAAAAAATATTCCACCACTCATCATCTACCTTGGTTGGTGAGATTTTTGAATTGAGCCTTATAAAGCGGAAAGGAGGGAGTAGTCAATAAACGAGAGAATTGCACAAGAAGCGGCCGACAGCTGGGACCAAGCAGCTCGAGCAGTATTTGTGTTTTTGAGGTGTGAGCACTGCAGAGTTTTTCGATGTTTAGCCCAGATATTAATTTTTCTCCTCTGAACAACAACGAAAATATCACTGCAGGTATTAACTGGGCGGGCTGTGGCTCGTCTAGCCCAGGCCAGATATCCAGCCCAGATATTAATTTTTTTCAAGCTGAAAATGGCTAGCCCAGCTATACTTTCTTTTAGGAATACCCAGGCAAGGTCAAGTTGTTATTCTCCGCCCCGCTGGGCTGCAAATATTTCCTAGGAGGGATGCATTAGGCTTAACAAGAAAATGGGCTTTAAGAAATAATAAATGGGATGTAATTATAAAAAATGGGCAGTAACTATAAAAAATGCACCAAACACGTGATTACTTTATAAAATATTATTTTTGGATATTGAAAATTTTAATTTCATTAATTGTTGCGAGCGCAATGTTTTGTTAGATTTTTACGTAATATAAATTTATATTGAAATTGTATTTAATCTGACTAGAAATTTCGGGATAAAAATATTTCGGATCCCAACAAAATGTGGGAAATTTTATTGAATTCTGTTTTGAACGGTTGGTTGAAATGGGCTGTACTTTTAACAAACTGTAAATGGGCTATAGTAAATTCCATTATAATTCAAAAATGGGCTACACATTCTTACAAATCTCAAATGGGCTATAAGTTCTCTGCCACACACTTCTGGCCTTACTAAGTTGACGCGTCCCCTAAAAAACAGAGTTGACACGTATGCAAGGCTTTGTCAACTTATAGTCAACACACGGTTCTAGCAGCAGTGGCCGTTGGATGTCCATCCAACGGATGCCGTGCTTCTTCTTCAATCTCGGATATTCTAGCTTCACCCGCACAAAAAATGATTCCTCCCGCTGACATCAGGGGCGCACCATTTCGGAAGTTGACCTGTGGGCCTACTAAGTTGACGTACCAAGGGCTTTGTCAACTTAGTCAATATAAACGATTCTAGCTGCAGTGACCGTATGATGTCCATCCAACGGCCGTCATGCTTCTTCAACCTCTGGTCTTCTTGCTCCAGCCGCCCAAAGCAGCGCCGGTCGTGCCGCCTGCTCCTGCCTCCCGTGGTCGGCTGTGCTGCCGCGGAGGCCTCACCGCCCCCTACTACTCCCACCACTGGCCAGTACATCCCTCCACTCACCCACACCCCCTGTTATTCTGCGGCGACGTCAGCGCAGCCGAACCAGTGAACCCTCGTACTCGTCTCCGCGTGTGCATCCACTGCCGTGTCTTCCCCAGCTCCGCGTCGTCCCCTTGCTAGGCCTCGCTGTCGTCCACCGCCCTGGTGCTCTCGGCGCGGCGTGGTCAACGTGGTCAAGGAACGACTTCCATCGAACGTGGACTGTATGTGGAGAGGCTGACAACTGGGTCCACGGCAGCCGCAAGGAAGTGCCTCCTTATTACGCGCAAAATAATTATTCCTCCACCTGACAGCGGGGACCCACCGGATGGGCCACCGTATTTCACGAAAAAATGATTCGCCCCCTGACAGCTGGGACCCACGAGCTACATCTTCGCATGCAAGAAAGTGCGTCTGAAAAAAACGATTCGCCCCCCTGACTGCTGAGACCCACCAGCTACATCTTCGCACGCAAGGAAGTGCGTCCGAAAAAAAACGATTCGCCCCCCGACTGCTGGGACCCACCAGCTACACCTTCGCACGCAAGGAAGTGCGTCCGGGCAAAAAAAATGATTCGTCCCCCTGACTGCTGGGACCCAACAGCTACACCTTCGCATGCAAGGAAGTGCGTCCGGGCAAAAAAAAACGATTCGCCCCCTTGACTGCTGGGACCCACCAGCTACATCTTCGCAGGCAAGGAAGTGCCTGACAGTCGGGACCCACCTGGTCGAAGCGTATGTAGCATTTTCATTCTGGTCACGAACGTGTACGTACATACTGGTCGATGTAGAGGCACACACGTGTCGTAGTAGAGGCGCGCACATGTCGTAGTAGAGGCGCGCACGTAGCATGTACACATGCGTACAGCGGCCAGGGTGCAAGAAAGAAAATACGGCCACGTATGTGTACATACGGGCAGGGTCTCGAACGCCTACTCGCGCATACGTACGGCCAGGGCTCGTGTGCATGGCTGGGTTGGAACGGAGAAACAGCATCGTCGTCGTGTTCATGGGGAGGCAACGGAATGCGTCGTGTTTATGGGGAGGCAACGAAATGCGTCGTGTTCATCGGGAGGCAACGGAATGCGTCGTGTTCATCGGGAGGCAACGAAACGCGTGGGAGCCAACCGGCTGGGTCGGAACGGAATGCGTGGTCGTGTTCATCAGGAGGGCTTGAACGGAACATGCGATGGAAACGAGGCCTGGCGTACCGCAGAACGGAGGAAACGGACCTCCTACGGTCGAAACGGGGGTCCTGTTGATCAGGAGGGGTGTGGCGTACCGCAAAACGGAGGAAACGAACCTCCTACGGTCGAAACAGGGGTCCTATTGATCGGGAGGGGTGTGGCGTACCACAAAACGGAGGAAACGAACCTCCTACGGTCGAAACGGGGGTCCTGTTGATCGGGAGGGGTGTGGCATACCGCAAAACGGACGAAACAGACCTCCTACGGTCAAAACGGGGGTCCTGTTCATCGGGAGGGGTGTGGCGTACCGCAAAACGAGACTCCACGGGATACTGTTCATCTCCACCGTTGACCTCCTCCAGCCTCCACGGGCTCCTATTCATCTAGCCTCCACCATGCACTACTCCACCAGCAACTGTTCAACCACCCCTCCACCGTCTACTGTTCATCCAGCCCTCCACACCACGGGGTCCTGTTCAACCACCCCTCCACGGGCACCCCTCCACCGTCTACTGTTCATCCAGCCCTCCACACCACGGGGTCCTGTTCATCCAGAGGCAACGCCACCGCTCACTATTCATCCAACCCCCCTCCCGCAACGCTCACTGTTCATCCAATTGATCGGCTTCAGTTAGCAGCAGTAGCGAAGGAATCGCTCGATCGGGTTCAGTTAACAGCCATCAATCGTTCGCTCGGGTTCAGTAATGCGTAGCCTGCAGTGCAATCGCTCGGGTTCAGTTAGAGCCCAACGCCTCGCTCGGGTTCAGTTAGAGCCAACGCCTCGCACACATGCGCGTACGTGTATGAGAGAAACGCGCATCGCTCGGCCCCCGACCTCCCACCGTAACCGGGAACTCCCCAAAATTTTCCTCGCCCTCGCTTCTACCACAGTTTTTTCCGTCATGGATGGCCCAAAGAATGTCATGTAGCTGCATCTCCGGCCCGCCCAGGACGAAAAGCCCATTTTCTGTCATGATTTTTTTTCATAGAAGTAGGAGCCCACCACATCTATGATGATACCGGGTTTTGTCATAATTATCGTCATAGAAGTGTCATATGTATGACCAATTTTTTTTTCGTTCGGCCCAAAATGTCACGGATGTGTCTTTTTTTGTAGTATTAGTAATAAATAATCTATATAGCCTCTGTTTAGATGTGGTTTAATGTGTTTAATTAGTGTTTGTGCCAAGTAGAACCTTTGGGAAGACTTGGGGAAAGTCTTTGCGATCATGCTGTAAAAAACAGAAACTTTAGTGCTCACGAGAATTGCTGCCATTTTTTATTGGAGAGTGATATTTAGTTAATTCTTTTTGCAGATTATTAATAGATAAATTCCTCAGGTCCAGCAATTTATTTGAGAATTTTATGAGTTCCATAAGTATAAGTTTGTTTCATATTACTACAGACTGTTCTGTTTTTGACAGATTCTGTTTTTCATGTGTTGTTTACTTATTTTGATGAATCTATGGCTCGTAAAATAGTTTATAAACCATAGAGAAGTTGGAATACAGTAGGTTTAACACCAATATAAATAAAGAATGAGTTCATTACAGTACCTTGAAGTGGTGATTTATTTTCTTATACTAACGGAGCTTACGAGTTTTCTGTTAAGTTTTGTGTTGTGAAGTTTTCAAGTTTTGGGTAAGGATTCGATGGACTATGGAATAAGGAGTGGCAAGTGCCTAAGCTTGGGGATGCCCAAGGCACCCCAAGGTAATATTCAAGGATAGCCAAGAGCCTAAGCTTGGGGATGCCACGAAAGGCATCCCCTCTTTCGTCTTCGTTCATCGGTGACTTTACTTGGAGCTATATTTTTATTCACCACATGATATGTGTTTTGCTTGGAGCATCAATTTATTTTGTTAAGATTTGCTTGATGTTATTTAGAACAATGTCTTGCATCTTTTATTTCAATAAAAGTGGCATTGATAGCCTTTACTATGCCTATGTTAGAAGTCCACATATTGCTGTTTGAAAACAGAAAGTTTACCGCTGTTGCAATAATTCCCTAAAAAAGTCAGAATGTGATAAAATGTTGAAACCTTTTGCATATTAAGCTCTGATAAATTTACTATAGTGTGAATTTTCTTTCATAATTTTTGGAGCTAGGGATGTTGCTGCATTCTTTATAGACTGTCCTGTTTAGGCAGATTGCTATTATGTTTGCATTGTTTGCATATGTTTGCTTATTTAATGATTCTATTTGAGGATAGGACTATTAAATATGTAGAGTCATTTAGTATGCAATGTTGAATAATAATTTCAGTGATTTTCTGCCGTAGAGTATGGTAAGGTTTTTGCAATGGTTTATACTAACTTATCTCACGAGTCCTTGTTGAGTTTTGTGTGGATGAAGCTTTTGAGATTTAGGAAGACCGTGATATGAGAGGAATTAAGGAGACACAAAAGCTCAAGCTTGTAGATGCCCAATGCACCCCAAGATAATATTTCAAGAAGTCTCAAGCGTCTAAGCTTGGGGATGCCCCGGTTGACATCCAACCTTTCTTCTTCAACAACTATCGGTTAGTATCGGTTGATCCTAAGTTTTTGCTTCTTCACATGATGTTTGCTATTCTTAGATGTCATTTTATTTTGTTTTGCTTTCTGTTTGAATAAAATACCAAGATCTGAAATTCTTAAATGTTAGAGAGTCTTCACAGAGTTGCATAATTATTCCACTACTCATTGATCTTCACTTATATCTTTCGGAGTAGTTTGTCATTTGCTCTAGTGCTTCACTTATATCCTTTTAGAGCACGGTGGTGGTTTTATTTTATAGAAATAGATGAACTCTCATGCTTCACTTATATTATTTTGAGAGTTCTAAACAACATGGTAATTTGCTTTGGTTATGAATTTAGTCCTAATATGATGCGCATCCAAGAGGGATATAATAAAAACTTTCATATAGAGTGCATTGAATACTATGAGAAGTTTGATACTTGATGATTGTTTTGAGATATGAGGATGGTAATATTAGAGTCATGCTAGTTGAGTAGTTGTGAATTTGAGAAATAATTGTGTTGAAGTTTGTGATTCCCGTAGCATGCACGTATGGTGAACCGTTATGTGATGAAGTCGGATCATGATTTATTTATTGATTGTCCTCCTTATGAGTGGCGGTCGGGGACGAGCGATGGTATTTTCCTACCAATCTATCCCCCTAGGAGCATGCGCGTAGTACCTCGTTTCGATAACTAATATATTTTTGCAATAAGTATGTGAGTTCTCCATGACTAATGTTGAGTGCATGGATTATACGCACTCTCACCCTTCCACCATTGCTAGCCTCTCTAGTACCGCGCAACTTTCGCCAGTACCATAAACCCACCATTTACCTTCCTCAAAACAGCCACCATACCTACCTATTATGGCATTTCCATAGCCATTCCAAGATATATTGCCATGCAACTCTCCACCATTCCGTTTATTATGACACGCTCCATCATTGTCATATTGCTATGCATGATCATGTAGTTGAAATCGTATTTGTGGCAAAGCCACCATTCATAATCCTTTCATACATGTCACTCATGAGTCATTGCACATACCGGTACACCGCTGGAGGCATTCATATAGAGTCATATCTTGTTCTAAGTATCAAGTTTTAATTCTTGAGTTGTAAGAAAATAAAAGTGTGATGATCATCATTATTAGAGCATTGTCCCAGTGAGGAAAGGATGATGGAGACTATGATTCCCCCACAAGTCGGGATGAGACTCCGGACGAAAATAAATAAATAAAAGAGGCCAAAGAAGCCCAAATAAAAAAAGGGAGAGAAAAGAGGCCATAAAAAAGAGAAGGCCCAAATAAAAAAATGAGAGAAAAAGAGAGAAGGGGCAATGCTACTATCCTTTTACCACACTTGTGCTTCAAAGTAGCACCATGATCTTCATGATAGAGAGTCTCCTATGTTGTCACTTTCATATACTAGTGGGAATATTTCATTATAGAACTTGGCTTGTATATTCCAATGATGGGCTTCCTCAAAATGCCCTAGGTTTTCATGAGCAAGCGAGTTGGATGCACACCCACTTAGTTTCTTTTTGAGCTTTCATACACTTATAGCTCTAGTGCATCCGTTGCATGGCAATACCTACTCACTCACATTGATATCTATTGATGGGCATCTCCATAGCCCGTTGATACGCCTAGTTGATGTGAGACTATCTTCTCCTTTTTGTCTTCTCCACAACCACCATTCTATTCCACCTATAGTGCTATGTCCATGGCTCACGCTCATGTATTGCGTGAAGATTGAAAAAGTTTGAGAACATCAAAATTATGAAACAATTGCTTGGCTTGTCGTCGGGGTTGTGCATGATTTAAATATTTTGTGTGGTGAAGATAGAGCATAGCCAGACTATATGGTTTTGTAGGGATAGCTTTCTTTAGCCATGATATTTTGAGAAGACATGATTGCTTAGTTAGTATGCTTGAAGTATTATCATTTCTATGTCAATATTAAACTTTTGTCTTCAATCTTATGGATCTGAACATTCATGCTGCAATAAAGAGAATTACTTAGAGAAATATGTTAGGTATCATTCCACATCAAAAATTCTGTTTTTATCATTTACCTACTCGAGGACGAGCAGGAATTAAGCTTGGGGATGCTGATACGTCTCCAACGTATCTATAATTTTTGATTGTTCCATGCTATTATATTATCAACCTTGGATGTTTTATATGCATTTATATGCTATTTTATATGATTTTTTGGGACTAACCTATTAACCCAGAGCCCAGTGCCAGTTTCTGTTTTTTTACCTATTTTAGGGTTTCGAAGAAAAGGAAAATCAAATGGAGTCCAATTGACCTGAAACTTCATGGAACTTATTTTTGGAAGGAAAGCAACCCGGGAGATTTGGAGTCCACGTCAAGGGAGCTTCGAGGAAGCCATGAGGTAGGGGGTGCGCCCACCCCCCTGGGCGCGCCCTCGACCCTCGTGGGCCCCTCATGGCCCCCCTGATGTACTTCTTCTGCCTATGTATCTCCATATACCCTAAAACTACGGGGGAGCACAATAGATCGGGAGTTCCGCCGCCAGAAGCCTCCATAGCCACCAAAAACCAATCTAGACCCGTTCCGGCACCCTGCCGGAGGGGGCAATCCCTCTCCGGTTGCCATCTTCATCATCTCGGTGCTCTCCATGACGAGGAGGGAGTAGTTCTCCCTCGGGGCCGAGGGTATGTACCAGTAGCTATGTGTTTGATCTCTCTCTCTCTCTCTCCCTCGTGTTCTTGAGGTGGCATGATCTTGATGTATCGCGAGCTTTGCTATTATAGTTGGATCTTATGATGTTTCTCCCCGTCTACTCTCTTGTAATGGATTGAGTTTCCCCCTTGAAGTTATCTTATGGGATTGAGTCTTTAAAGATTTGAGAACACTTGATGTATGTCTTGCCGTGCGTATCTGTGGTGACAATGGGATATCACGTGATTCACTTGACGTATGTTTTGGTGATCAACTTGCGGGTTCCGCCCATGAACCTATGCATAGGGGTTGGCACATGTTATCGTCGTGATTCTCCGGTAGAAACTTTGGGGCACTCTTTGAGGTCCTTTGTGTTTGTTGAATAGACGAATCTGAGATTGTGTGATGCATATCATATAATCATACCCACGGATACTTGAGGTGACATTGGAGTATCTAGGTGACATTAGGGTTTTGGTTGAGTTGTGTCTTAAGGTGTTCTTCTAGTACAAACACTAGGGCTGTTTGTGACACTTATAGGAATAGCCCAACGGATTGATTAGAAAGAATAACTTTGAGATGGTTTCGTACCCTACCATAATCTCTTCGTTTGTTCTCCGCTATTAGTGACTTTGGAGTGACTCTTTGTTGCATGTTGAGGGATAGTTATGTGATCCAATTATGTTATTATTGTTGAGAGAACTTGCACTAGTGAAAGTATGAACCCTAGGCCTTGTTTCAACGCATTGCGATACCGTTTACGCTCACTTTTATCATTAGTTACCTTGCTGTTTTTATATTTTCAGATTACAAAAACCTTTATCTACCATCCATATACCACTTGTATCACCATCTCTTCGCTGAACTAGTGCACCTATACAATTTACCATTGTATTGGGTGTGCTGGGGACACAAGAGACTCTTTGTTATTTGGTTGCAGGGTTGCTTGAGAGAGACCATCTTCATCCTACGCCTCCCACGTATTGATAAACCTTAGGTCATCCACTTGACGGAAATTTGCTACTGTCCTACAAACCTCTACACTTGGAGGCCCAACAATGTCTACAAGAAGAAGGTTGTGTAGTAGACATCAATCACCTAGATAGATCTTGCCTGTGCGTAGGGATTTTTTTGAAATTACTGCGTTCCCCAACACTCCGAACTACCAGCAAGTCGACCACCCTGAGCAGTCCTCGGCCAACGCCTTCAGGAAGGAACACGACACCAAAGTGCTATAGTCGCCCAAACAGAGGAACAGAGGCTTTTGCCTGCGCTCATGGCAGAGGTGGGGGCGTAGGATCCACACCGAAGCCTCCAGGAAGGGAATCAGCATCGAGGACGTCGACTTCGGTGTGGCCGCCATGCCGGCCTGGAGTTTCCCCCGGATCCATGCCCACCCACCAAATCCGTCTAGCCAGCACCGGGTAGGTAGTAATTAAGTACAAATACAAAAAAATGAATACTTCATAGATAGAAACATTCGGTCAATGCTATCATATGAAGTGAGAGGGTGTTGGAACAAGATTGGCCTTACTTCTTGACTTTTACTCAGGAATTTGATGCGGAGCATCCTACGGTCATCCCCATGGACCTACCATCGTCTCACGAAGTGCCAAGAGGACCCATGACACGAGCACGAGCTAGAGCTCTCAAGATCGAGGTGACTTCTCTCCTTAGTGATATTACATATGATCATCTCGAGACATGGCTAAAACCTAAGTCCGAGATGTTGTGCAGGATTAGGTACCAAGAGGACCCTCCCGAAGATGAACATGAAGACGGACAAGTCCCCAAGTCCATGGATGAAGAGAACCAACGGAAGGAGACAAGAACACCTCCCAGGCCCCGGACATCCGGCCGTGCCCCCGGACATCCGGCCCCTGGAGCGTTGTCCACTATAGCTGCTCAACCACCAAGCACCTACAGGCGCCGCCAGCCCGGACATCCGGCCCTTCCCGAGCTCCCGGATATCCAGCCTCCAGCCTAGAAATCCGGACACCCCCGAACCCGAGAGCGATAAGGCCAGCCACACAAGCCCGAACATCCGGCCTCCACAGCCCGGACATCCAGCCTTCCCCGAACGCCCGGACATCCGGCCTGACGCCCGGACGTCCGGCCTCCCCTGTCTGCGAACAGTGTAAGGGCCGAGGCCGTGTACCCCTTCGCCCACCTAGACTATATATACTCTTCTCCTACCTACGTTTTAGGGTTAGCATTGGTTTAGCTCATATTTAGAGATAGAGCATTGCTCATCCACATCGGATCCACTCCACGAGAGAGACCACGACCCCTCTTCGGAGAAGATCCATTTGGATTCAAGACCCCGTTACGGGAAGATCCCCTTGTGGATTCAAGACCTCCTCATGGAGAAGACCGGCTACCTTTGTATCGTCCTTAGTTGTCCGTGGATCGTGTGATTTCTTATGTACTCGAGGATCTAGCACATGTGTGACTATTTCTTGTTGGTTTAGTGTTTCTCTCGTGTTTCCCCCGTGTTTTCCCTCGTTTCCCTCCTCGTGTTCTTCGCGGGATCCACTCCTTTCGTGAAAGATCGGCCGATTAGGGTTCTACCCTACATCATCTTGGTATCAGAGCCACGTTGATCACGATTTCGGAGCCTCCCCGTTGTGTTTCTAGCCGTGTTTTTGTTGATTTTGTCCCTAATTCAAAAATTCCCCACAAAATAGCCCCAATTTTTTTTGTGATTTGTTGGTGAGATGAAGTTTTGTTGGATTTGATCCGCGGATTTCGTGTGTTGCAGGTAGATCTAGCCTTCCATCCTCTTTTCCCCAATTTCCATCCACAAATTCCTCCAAATTTTGCCCGGATTTGACCTCTCCACGCGGTGTTCATCACGTTCGTCCCCGGATCCAGAGCCCGCACATCCGGCCCGATAGCTCGGACATCCGGCCATCAAGCCTGGACATCCGGCCCCTGGCAACATCACTTCCTCTCCACCGCCCATTTTCCGTCCATATTTTGCCAACTTTTGTTCCGGTGGCCACATATACTTCCGCATACCACCACCACTTCCGCATACCACCACCACCTCCGCATACCACCACCATTGCTCACCACGTCCAACTCTGACAAGTTTGGTCCAATTTTGCTTTGAGAATTTGAGTTGCGGTTCCATGTCCTACTTGTGTTTCGGCTATTTAGGTACGATTCGACATCAACATCACCGCCGCTCATCTTCTCCATGGATGCGTTATCAACAACGACCACCTTGACCACACCTTGGTATTCGTGCCACCATTTTGACACCATACCGTAGGCAAGAACGGTAACCTCACCTTGGTATTAGACATATCATTCTTGCCATTACATTAATAGCCATCATAGCCTTACTCCTTTGCGTTGCTTGCCCATCGAGACTAGCTTTTGAGTATTGCCGGCAACGAGACTTGTGCACATTAGTGATCATACTTCCCATAGCATACATACATAATTGTTGCATATCTTGGTATCTTCTCTTGTGTCACAAGGTTGTCATCGCATACACAATTGCTATCTTGGTTCGTCAAACATTGCATGAGAAAAGAGCTCAAATAGCAAAGAGCCAAACAAGCTTTTAAGCAAAAGGGAAAGATAAGAAAAGAGCTTTTAAGCAAGAACCATAGCATCATACAACATTAATATTGTCATACTAGATCATATTGGATCATATCATAGAAACACCTTGCATAGAGCATACTTGGGATAGAAGCCCTTGCATTTTTGCTTAGTAGGTTGTGCAACAAGAGCATCTTTGTGGATTCCACATTTTTGCTCATCCTTGGTTGCATGACCCCACTTATCTTTTTGCGTGTGTTTCCGTGTACCGTATATTGCTTGGTCTACTTGTTGCATTGCAATCTTGCGAATCTTTTCCAACATTATTGAAGCTCACTTACAATTGCATCAAATTTTGTGCCACCATCCTAACCAAGCTCCACCATAAGCTTGTACTTGTGTAGGTGTGAGAAACCGACAAGAATTAGTACCAATTGTGCTATTTCCTTGTTCCACATTGGAGTGATCATTGATCCACCTTCAACTTCAGTCAAGGTACATTTGGTATACGTTCTTCTCTTTCTCCCACTCACATATTTCTCTTAGAATGATGTATAGGCCAAGTACTTCTACCAACCCACTCTTCATTGAGCACGATGGCTACATGAACTCCTACGTCACCAAGAGCCACCTCTTTGGTGCACAACGTGCTTTGCATCAAGAGCAACAAGCAATGAGTGAACGCATCGACAACCTCACCGTCGACTTGCGACTCTCCGAGCAACGTACAAGGGACCACTTCGACCACAAGCTCGACGATCACAAGCAAGAGAATGACACAAGAATGGACGAGATTTGCGCTTTATTGCTCAACCTCTCTTCTTCCACTTCGTCCTCATCAAGACGGACCTGCTCAAGTCGACACTCCGACTTCACCCTCTCCGGCTCAAGTACACCGACATTGAACACTCTTCGACGTGCCGCGCACAATGATCGTCAAGCAAGCCTCAATCCTCTACATGACACCGACTCTCAAGAGCACCGACAACGTCAAACCCAAGCGGCTTTCGCGCTAGCACGCGAACGACAATGACAACGCCAACATGAAGAGGAAGAGCGAGCGCGTCTACACCAAGAAGCACAAGATACCGAGGCACAACGTCAAGCGCAATGATTGCTAGATGCTCAAGCACTTGAGGCAGAACAAGCCCTCCAAGATTCAAGTCGAGCCGTAGCCAACCGAGGCTGACAAGCTTGTGAACATGAAGAAGCACTTCGCGAAGAAGCTCACGAACGACGACATCAAGCTCGCGTGCAACGTCAAGCTCGACAAGTTCCTCCACAAAATTCACCAATAGCGTGAAGACAATGGGAATCCTCCATGAAAAGAGCAACATGAGGTTGACAACCCTCCTCGCCAAGAGCACAACGAGTTTGACAATCATCAACAACAAGGGTGTCATCATCCCCGACCCCAACACAATGAAGAGCAACGCTACAGCGAGCTAAAGTTCACCATGCCCAAGTTCAATGGAAGCAACGATCACGAAGAGTACCTTTCATGGGCATTGAAGGTCGACAAAATCTTCCGCTTGCACAACTATGAAGAAGAGAAGAAGAGCGTGATGGCATCCCTTGAGTTCCAAGACTATGTCCTCATTTGGTGGGAACAAGTCATCGAGCGCCGAGAGGCAAGAGGTGAACCACCCATCACCACTTGGGCACAAATGAAGGATGTCATGAGAGCATGCTTTGTGCCTACCTACTACAACTGTGACCTCTTTAAGAAACTCCAACTACTCAAGCAAGGAACCAAGAGCGTTTAAGAGTACTACAAGGAGATGGAGATTGCCATGATAAGAGCCAACATCCTATCAAGAAGATGATGAGCAAACAATGGAACGTTTCTTGAATGGACTCAACCATCCTATCAAGAAGATCGCCGACTTCCAACCATACTCGAACCTCATCGAGCTAGTGCATCAAGCTATCAAAGAGGAACGTCAAGTTCAAGACGATTACAAGTATGCCAAGTTCTCATCCAAGTCATACGGCTTCTCCAACACCCAAGCTTCAACGACTCCAACACCGTCTACCAAGCCTTCTACTGAAGGAAATATGCCCTAGAGGCAATAATAAAGTTATTATTTATATTTCCTTATATCATGATAAATGTTTATTATTCATGCTAGAATTGTATTAACCGGAAACTTAGTGTCACTAGTATGCCTCTACTTGACTAGCTCGTTCAATCAAAGATGGTTAAGTTTCCTAGCCATATACATGAGTTGTCATTTGATTAATGGGATCACATCGTTAGGAGAATGATGTGATTGACTTGACCCATTCCGTTAGCTTAGCACTTGATCGTTTAGTATGTTGCTATTGCTTTCTTCATGACTTATACATGTTCCTATGACTATGAGATTATGAAACTCCCGTTTACCAGAGGAACACTTTGTGTGCTACCAAATGTCACAACGTAACAGGGTGATTATAAAGGTGCTCTACAGGTGTCTTCGAAGGTACTTGTTGAGTTGGTGTATTTCGAGATTAGGATTTGTCACTACGATTGTCGGAGAGGTTTCTCTGGGACCTCTCGGTAATGCACATCACTATAAGCCTTGCAAGCAATGTAACTAATGAGTTAGTTGCGGGATGATGCATTACAGAACGAGTAAAGAGACTTGCCGGTAACGAGATTGAACTAGATATTGAGATACCGACGATCGAATCTCGGGCAAGTAACATACCGATGACAAATGGAGCAACGTATGTTGTTATGCGGTTTGACCTAGACATTGAACTTTCCTAGGAAGAATTGTTGCTCATGAGATGTCACTCAAGGATAAAGAGGAACTTCGCAACAAATCAAGTGGTGCTTACAAAGCCTCATGTGAAGCCCCCACATCACCGAGTGAGAAACAAACCTTCAATGAAGAATTGAGCTTAATGGTGAAGAACTTCAACAAGTTCTACAAGAGTAGAAGCAAAGAGAGAAGCTCCAAGTCAAGGTCCTACAATGACAAAAAATCTTCTAGTCGAGAGCGAAACTGCTACAATTGTGGAAGGCCCGGACACTATTCCAATGAGTGTACGCCCCCCTACAAGAGAAGAGAAGATTCTCCCAAGAGAAGAAGTAGAAGAGAAGAATCACCATCTAGAGAAAGAAGGAGTAGAGATGATCGTTATGAACGAAGACCCTCACGGAGAAGCAAGGATTCGGAAAGAAAGGACAAGTCATCAAGGAGCTACACAAAACGAAGACATCAAGCTCATGTTGGTGAATGGGTATCCGGCTCCGACTCCGACAACCACTCCGAGAGAAGCTATCACACCGACTCTGAATATACTCAAGATGAAGGTGTTGCCGGTCTAGCACTTTTGACAACCAACTCCTACGACATATTTGACTCACCAAATGAAGGAGTTGGAACATGCTTCATGGCTAAAGGCCCAAAGGTATCACACCCCGAGAATGTTGATTTCAATAGTGATGAAGATGACTTGTTAGGTGATGATGATTTACTTGTTGACAACTCTAGTGATGAATACTGTGATGAAACGTCAATTAATCATGCTAATCAAGATAAAACGAATGACAATGATAAGGAGAAGATTGAGTCTCTAACTAAAGAACTAAACACTCTTAAGTTAGCACATGAAACTATCTTAGGAGATCATCGAGAACTTTTAAGGACTCATGAGAAATTACGCTTTGAAAAGGTCAACCTTGAGCAAAAGCATGAGTTCTTAAAAGCAAACAATGATGATCTTCGTAAGAAAAGTTCTTCTTACATTGCCAAGCGTTTGCTCTTATCCACTTACATGCCTCAAGTCAAGTCTAGTAACAAGAACAAGAAAGATTCTTCCTCTAGTAGTAACAATAATCATGCTAAATCCAATATTGTTGCTTCTGGTAGTTCTCTTGATTCCACTAATGATTCTCTTAGCCAAGTTACACTTGAGCAAGAAAATAGCTTATTGAAGGGAATTATAGAGAAAGATGTTTACAAGAGCCTTGCCGAAAGTAAGCAATTTGAGGAAAATGTACGCAAGCAAGGAAGGCACCGGAAGAATCAAGGTGTTGGTTTTGAACGAAAGTTCAATGCCAATGGAGTTGAGTGGGAAGAAGATCAATACCCCAAGACGAAGTTTGTTCCTCAACAAGAGAAGTATGATCCTACTTCTTTCAAAGGGACACAATCTCAAGATGATCTTCCACCACAAGACCACAAGCAAAAAGGCAAGGACAAGCTTCAAGAGGAAATTGATGCATTTGAAGAAGCTCCTAAGGCCTTGGTCAAGTGGGTTTACCAAGACTACTTCAAGTTCCAATTCATCAAGTACAACTACAACACCGAGGAGTCCCATCAAGATGGTGTGGATCCCGAAGAAGAAGAACTAGAGAGTTCTTGATGGTGACTCCGCCAACATACTTCACTCTTATCATCTTGGCAAGAACAAGTGCAATCAACTTCCACATCTTGCACTAGTTCAAGGAGTCACAAACCCTCTTGTTGGTAAGACAAGGGACAAGGTAACCTAAAAGCTTTCATAGACATCATCTTGTGTGTGCATCACTTTATGTCTAAGGATAACTTTGTTTGTTCCTTGTGGGACTAACCCGTGTAGGTATTGAAAGTGCAACTCACTCTAATGGATAGCTTCAAATGATCTACATCAACATTGAGCATCCACATCTTCAACATCTACATGAAGTCATCATCGACAAAACCCAAGGTTAGTTCATCCCTCTTAGGGGGGATGTCACATCTAGGGGGAGATTTACTCTAAGAATTGAGCTAAAGCAACTCTAATGGTGTGAACACAACAATGCTTTATGTAAAAGTGGTAACCCCACTTGTGCTTAAACGATGAGTATGACCTATGATCAAATGTTCTCATTTGACTCCTAAGTCAATATACTCATATATAGATGACCTAGTCATCGCAAATTGTTTGATAGATGCTAGAATTGGTTGTGCATGCTTTGCCACATATTTCAATTGCCATTTTATTGTGTGAGCATGTTGATTGCATATTTTACTCATTCGAGGACATCCACTTGTTGTTTTGATTGATTGGTTTTCTTTTCTTTTGCCAAGTGGATGGACAAGAATGCCTAAGAACCCTCTCTAGCTATCTATGCTTTTCTCGTCTCAAACTCTATTCATGCTACATCACAAAATTTAATCAAGTCAGATTCAAACCACTCTGTGTGAGGAGCACTCGGAGCCCCCGATTCGTCATAGACTTAAACTTCCAAAACTTCTTTGTGCGTTTCGGTCTAACCGATTCATCCATTTCGGTCATACCGAGATCACTAAGTCGATCTAGGTTTTCAATCTCGGTGCAACCAATTTGAACCTTTCGGTCACACCGAGTTTCAGTAACTGTTTACAGTTATGAATCTCGGTGCCACCGAGTTGTTCCACTCGGTCACACCGACAGGGTCGGGCTATATATACCCACGGGTCAAATTTTGGAAAACTTTCCGAACCTTCTCGACCCGCGCTTAGACCGCTCTGCCTCCAGGGTCTCCGGATCGTCTTCCTTGTCGCCAGCTGCCTCCTGCCGCTGGTCTCCGCCGCCGTCAATGGGAATCATCCCCGCCGTTGCCGCCATAGCGAGTTCATCGCCGAACTAGGGTATGAACTCGATCACTGTGCTATCCCTATCTGATTCCTAGCACATTGTGTTCGCCATGTATCTTGCCATGATTGAGATCATTCTTATCCAGTCAAAACACTCCGTAGTTTAGTCGTGAATTGAAAATTTAGGGTTAGGTTTCCGCTGAAACCATCTTGGACCCACCGAGTTGTGGAACTCAGTACCACCGATTCGGCTCAGGCCATTGCACATGTAGTTTTCGGTCTGACCGAGAATTGCAAATCGGTGTGACCGAGTTCAGGACTTTGTGAAACCCTAGCAGTCTCGGTGCCACCGAACTTGACTCGGTCTCACCGAGTTCACTAGTTTAGGTTCCAACAACTGCTTCGGTATCACCAAGTTTACAAATCGGTTGATCCAAAATGCTTTCTGTGGAAAACTAAAACTAAGTTTTTGACTCATTCTTTTGCAAAAACCTCTGCATTTTGTGATGCTCATCCACTCTATCTCATCTATATCTATTCACAGGGTCTGCTGTCAGTGTTTGCAATATGTCTGATCAGAGTGACAGCCAGAACAGGTCAGAGGAGCAGGTTCACCTGAGTGAGGGCACTAGTCCCTCTAGCAGTTCAGATGATGGTAGCAGGAGCACCCCAAGCAACTTACCCAAAGCTGCCACCAGGGCCGGAAAGAAGAAGACCTCCGAATCTGAGGATGAAGACTATGTGGCAGTTGCGGATGAGGCCACTTCCAAGAAGAAAGTGGTTAAGAAGGAATATAGCACTGCTGCTGCCACCAAGCCAGGCGTGAAGCAAAAGGTTCCTGCAAAGAGAATTCCAATGTCTAAGGCCAGAGCATCTACTCAAGTCCCTTTGGGATCTGAACCCAAAGAGGCTGCTGCAGAAGGGAAGAAGAGGAAGGAGAGGATCAAAAAGACCACTGCTAGAGTGCTTGGGAGATTCTCAATCATGAGAGATTCTGTAGAGGAAGAGGAAGAAGAGGTTGCTGCACCAGCACCCAAGGCACAAAAGCTGATGGGTGATGCT
Source organism: Triticum urartu (assembly GCF_003073215.2). NCBI lineage: Eukaryota > Viridiplantae > Streptophyta > Magnoliopsida > Poales > Poaceae > Triticum > Triticum urartu. The sequence goes on along the minus strand of NC_053025.1, from coordinate 120,540,697 downwards.
ATAAAGTCAGGGGTTACAACATCAAAGCCCAAAGAAGCACCCAAAGCAGCCTCCAAGCCCAAGAGTGCACCTAAGAGGAATACCAGGAGCATACCAGCTGCTGAGAAGAACAAGGCCCCAGTGTCTGAAGTTGCTGCTAATGAAGATGATGAAGGACAAGTCCTGAGAAAGCTCAAGCCCAAGATTCCAGACCACAATGATGCTCATCCTGTGGCTGAGAACATGAAGATCAGGAGAGACTCAGGGTTGAGGCTATGAAGAGAGTCAGATCCATATGCCACCAGGAGAAGGACTGCTGTTGATTACAGGTTCCACACAAAGGAACATCAGGACTTCTATGAGACAATCTTGTTGGACAAGAAGCCTATAGTGTGTGATATGAGGTGGGTCGACTGGACCTACATGAAGGAGAATGAAGAACACTATCCTGGAGTGTATGACAGCTTCAGTGCGTGTGGAGTTGCAGACTTTGTTGGGCACAAGCTCACAAACTGGAATGATGAGCTCATTATGCAATTCTACCCCACATCACATTTCTATCCAGATGGCAGAATAGTTTGGATGTCTGAAGGAACGAGATACCAATCAACTATTGAGGAATGGGCCAATCTGATCAATGCCCCAAAGGAAAGTGAAGATGACTTGGATGTTTATGCCAAGAAAAAGATGGATCACAATTCTATGTCACAGATGTACAAGGAGATCCCAGACAAAGCTCTTGAGACTTTCAAGTTTGGGTCAGTCCATTTTCTTCTGTCAGGACTGCCAACGATCAACTGGATCCTAAGGCACACTCTTTTGCCCAAGTCAGGTGACCACAACATGATCAGAGGGCATGCAATTAATTTGCTACACATATTTGATGTGCCACAGAAATTCAAGGTCATGAGCCTCATGGTTGAGACTATCAAGAGGACAGCAGCAGACCAAAAGAGAAGTTGTGGATATGCCCCACAAATTCAGGAGTTGATTAACTCAAAGATGGGCACAGGAAAGTATCTGTTGGATAAGGAACACTTTGTTCTCTATCTTGACTTTGAGGACAACCAAGTGGTTATGGATGAAGATGAACCATCCTCAGTACAAGCACAAGCCAAGAGAGAGAAGGCAAAAACAGAAAAAGCTGCAAGGATGCCAACTACTGAAGAAGCATCTCAGTATCTCCTGAAGAGCAAGCAAGATCAGCTTGGCTACCTGATTGCATCCACACTGAGGATTGAGAAGGGACTGGCCACCCTGACTCAAAACCAAGAGAGCTTGGAAAGAATCGTGGAGCAAAAATTCTATAACTTGGATGTGAAGGTAACTGAGATTCAGTATGTTGTGGAGCAACTTCAAGATGATATGCAGGAGAGGAAGGGCAAGACAACCACTGATGCATTTGCCAGAGTGCCTAGAGCTCAGAGGTCTGTTGCAGTGCCTGTTCCAGACACCAGAGCCACATCATCTGCACCAGCTACAGCTTCAGTGCCACCAGCTCCAGCACCTACTCCATCAGCTCCATCTACTTCGACTGAAGCCTCTGTTCTTGGAGTTCTCCGGACACCACCACCTGAAGACCAAGCTTGAGAGACGTTTTAGTGCTATGCATTTTCTATGAACTTTTTGGTAACTTGTTGCCAAAGGGGGAGAAACATGTATAGATCATAGGCTTCGAGAGAGAGTGTTGCTTTTTATTCTCTCTTTCTTGATGGTTGAACTTTGTTTGTCTTTTGATTGCTTGAGATACTATGCTATTATCTGTGAGACATTGATGATCATGTGGTTGATCATAAGCTACACTTATGCTTGTTAGATGATATTATCTTACTTATCCTTATATGATCATTCACTTTGCTTGGTGATGAGTGCATGTATTCAATCTTTATTATTTTGAGCGCTCCACCAAGATGTATGTGACATGGAAGAGTAACCCATGATCCTAACTCATTGTGCATTTGCAGTCCAAAGCAAATCTTAAGATAGGCACAAATTTAGGTGGAGCTCTTGCTTTTCACATACTTCTCAAAGTGACAATATCTTTCACTCTTATTATCATTTGTCGAAGCTTTGATCTATATGTTGTCATCAATTACCAAAAAGGGGGAGATTGAAAGTGCAACTATCCCTGGGTGGTTTTGGTAATTCCTAACAACATATAGCTCATTGAGCTAACATTATTCCAAGATTAATATTTCGGAAAATGCTCAATGAATGGCATGGCATGGATGAGGAAAGTGGATCCCTCAAAATTCTAAGGACAAAAAGTTTGGCTCAATCTTGAAGCTCAAGACTCTACATCTTATAATTTAGTGATCCAAGATCACATTGAGTCTATAGGAAAAGCCAATACTATCAAGGAGGATTGAGGTGTTGCTTAATGGCTTGCTTGCTCAAAATGCTTAGTGATATGCTCCAAAATCCTCAACTACCTTCCCACATCCACATATGACCTAAACCAAAAGTCAAACTCGGCCCCACCGATTCTTTCTATCCGGCGCCACCGAGTTTCAAATGGCATAGCCACTGCCACAAACCCTAGGCAAATCAGTCTCACCAATAGGGATCTCGGTCTCACCGAGATGGGATTGTAATCTCTCTGTTTCCCTTCGTAACGTTTCGGTCTTACCGAGATGAGCCATCGGTCCCACCGAGATTGCAATGTAAACTCTCTGTTTCCCTTTTTTAACATTTCGGTCTCACCGAGATGAGCGAATCGGTCCCATCGAGTTTACCCGACCAACTCTTTGGTTAGCTTATTACCAAAATCGGTCCTACCGAGTTTGTGTAACCGGTCACACCGAGATCACGTTATGCCCTAACCCTAACCATATCGGTCCTACCAAGTTGCATCTCAGTCCCACCAAAAATCCTAACGGTCACTAGGTTTGCTGAATCAGTCCGACCGAGTTTAACCATTTGGTCCCACCGAGTTTGGAAAATTGTGTGTAACGGTTAGATTTTTTGTGGAGGCTATATATACCCCTCCACCCACTCTTCATTCATGGAGAGAGCCATCAGAACATACCTACACTTCCAATACACATTTTCTGAGAGAGAACCACCTACACTTGTGTTGAGGTCAAGATATTCCATTCCAACCATATGAATCTTGATCTCTAGCCTTCCCCATGTTGCTTTCCACTCAAATCTTCTTTTGTAACATCCTAATTTTATTAAATTTGGATGTTAATAGAATCATTCAATGCATCTCATATTTCTTGCATTTTGGAGTTTTTCAAATATTCAAATAATAGTTTTCCACTCGAGAAAAACAAATGAGAGGGGATAAGATGACTTCCTCGAAATATAAAAAAAGTGGGAACTTTTATTTTGAATATTACTTTAAGTTTTGGAGTTGTTTGGTATTTATTTTATTTGCAAAAAGTGAATTAGTTGCATTAGGAAATTATTTTCAAAATGTGATGTGCTTAAGTTAATGTTCATTAGGCTCTAAATATTATGTACTTATTTTAGAAATTAATTGGGTGTTTTTATTAATTCTTTTGAATTATTTCGGGCCACTTTAGTGTTTGGTGTTTTAAAAAAATGCACGCACGCACTCACCGCAGCCTGGACCGAAACTGGGTTCGGCCCAGGAGCGCCCCAACCGGCCCAGTTGGCCATTTGGCCCAAGGCCAGCGCCCCAGCGCCCGAAACCTCCCGCACCGGTCGACCGCTTCGCGCCCGCCCTCGCTCGCTACCGCCGCCGCCACTGACTGGTGGGCCCCGCTCCACCTCATCTCCCCCAACCTCCCGCTTGCCCCGCTCGGATGAGCTCGCCGCCGCGCTCCCGCAACCGTCGGGCGAGGCCCTCGCGGATAACGCTTATCCACGGCACCCGCACGCCCTCCCCTCGCCTATAAATGCCCCGGGCTCCCCTCTGTCGATCTCGCCATCCTGCTTCTTCCCAGCCGCCCCTACCGCCCGCAGTCGCCGCTTGGATCTCGCCGGCCGAACGGACCTTGCCGGAGCATTCCGCTGCCAGTAAACCACCCCGAGCCCTTGTTCCTTCGTCAATCTTGCCACTGTGAACTCGCGCATCTTGTTGACATCTTTTTCTAGCCTAGGTCCCGCCAGAGACGACACCCCGATGACGCCCGACCTCGTCGAAGCCCACGGAGCGCCGCCGCCTTCGCCTCGCCGACCCCGACGCCCCTGAGGAGCCCCGATGCCACCATCCAGACACCCAAGCCGTGTCGCACCTCCCCGTCTTCTTCCCCAACGCCGAGGACCGCCGTAGCCGCTGCCCCGCCATCACCCGACGTAGCGCTGCCATCCTCTGCTCGTCGCCGGCCACCACCACCCGCTGTAAGCCGCCGCCCCACCCTCGCCCGTTAGATCGGACACCAACGGCCTAGATTAGATTAGGTTAGTTGTTTTTTTAGTTGAACCGGCACGCGGTTAACCGCGGTTTTTATTTTAAAAAAACTACCGGTCGGTTTCCTTTAGACCGTGCGGTTTTATTTAAATAGAGCGTCAGTTTTTATTTAGTTAGCCGCTGCCTCTCTTTTTCTTATTTGGCGGCCGTTCGCCGTATAGTCTCCGCACGAACGCTGCTCGGCTAGCCAGGAGCCGGCACGTGGCCAGGGACCTGTTTGCAGTAGTTTTCTTCACCATTTAGTCCCTGTAAATAGCAGATTAGTCCCTGATCTTAGATTATCCATAACTTTTTAATCATAGATCCAAACTCGATGAAACCAGTGGCAAATTCTTCGTATTGTTTAGATCTATCCAGTAGCATAGTTTTTGCAAACTTTTGTTAGATTCAAATTCAAATTTATTCAGATTCGAATTCGAACTTCAAATAGCCATATCTCCCAAACCGTAGCTCCGATTAAGTTGATTCCTTTTGCATGTTGTCACCGTAGCAAAGCCCTATCACCTGGACCTTTGTCACAATAATTTTCACATGCTAGATTCTTCCCTTTAATATTTTTTACTAGTATGCATAGTATGCACTATATTTCACATCACTCTTTGAACCATATGCCTATGTTGTTTTGCACTTAGAGTATTTCTGTAGTAGCTTAGTGTGTTGTATGTTCGTTTGGTTTTTCCGAGACTTTTTGCTATGCATGTTCTTTTGGTATCTGGAATGTTGCTTATGTTTGTTTATCTTCTTTGCGATAGATTGCCCGGAGTGCGAAGCAGAATATTATCAGTCTTTAGAATTCAACCAGCAGTACCAAGGCAAGTTGCATCTTGATCATGTTTCATTACCTATGTTTTTATTATGCACTTAGTTCCTTGCGGCAGGACTGCATGGTAGGAAACTGGTGCCACATGACTTTTCTTTTCACCCAGTAGTTCATTGAGGTAGGTCTGAACCATATAACTTTGTGACCATCATTTTACTTTATGTTGCTATGCTAAGTAGACGTGGATTGGGGAGTGATCATTGTGAGAGATGAGTGACAATGTAGTAAATAAGACCTAAGTTAAATAATGATCTACCTGGGCGGAAACTTGTGGGAATGGTGGCGAAGTACAGTGGGGCACGCATGGGAAATCCATGGTGGTGCCCCACTAGTGGACCGTCTGCTCAGGCTCAAAGAGATCAATCGTATTCCCATGTCTAGAAGCTTACGTGTGCAGCCACAGGCCAATATGGGCTCTGGCTTAGTTGAGTAGTTAGTGTGCCCCCTTCCGGGATGGGCTAGCAGATGTAGAATGATGTAGGTGTACCGGCCTATCCGTGGGTTAAGGGGGAACATTTTCGAAAGGCTATGTCTTGATCTTCCGATCATGGAGGTGGTCGAGTCTTGTGGGGAAAAGTGCACAACCTCTACAGAGTTTTCAACCTAATCGATTAGCCGTGTCCCCGGTTACGGACAACTTGAGCATCTAGTAGTGGAAATACCGGGAGATCTCCTCACCTTTAATTAAACAGTTGGGTTTTAAATGAAACTTGGGGACGGATGGAGTTGGATTTGCCAACTCATCCTATGCAAATGTGTAGTAGTAGAATAACAATATTTTCTAATAGGGAAAAACTAGCTTTATGCAAAAAACTAAACTTAGAGCTTTCCACTAGCCAAACTGCATGTAAAAGTAGGTTCATTACACTATGATGTGACTTGCCAGTACATTCAATGTACTGACCCATTTGGCTGCAACTTATCACGTTGCAGATATATCCGACGAGGATTAAGGTGCGATAGGTCGATGTTCTACACTCAACCTTGCTCGTGGAGTTGGACTCATTTACTTCTTTGCTTCCGCAGTATTTGCTTATTGGCTTTATGCCCTATTTTGTAATAAATGTATTGCTCCTGGACTATCAATGTAATAAAGACATGTGTGTTATTTCTGTTTTTTCATCGAGTACTGTGTGTGCTAGCAAGTCGATCCAGGGACTAGCACGGTAAGCACAGAGACTTCGACTCTAACCGAGTTGGGTCGCTATAAGATGGTATCAGAGCACACGTTGACTGTAGGACGCGACCCCTAGAAATGGAGAAAAGCCATAGGATAAAAACTATAGTTTTCATTTTCCATATGTATCCTTTGGTCTCATACCTTCTTTGCTTCTATACTAATTTATTCCCTTTTTCAAAATGTAGATGTCGTCCGCCCTTGTTGAGTTCGAGCAGCCCGATGAGACCATGCCCTTTGGAAGGCAGCTGGTGAAGATCATGAAGCACCTGAAGATTGGGCTTCCCACATTCACTAGAACCTTCATAGCCACCCTGCCCGAGGAGACACGTTGGAGGATCGATGCTCATATCCCCGGACGCATCCTCGGAAACCGCACCAAGCCCATTGACTTCCATGTGGATACCACAACATGGGGCTTGGGCAGGGGTATCGCTGCTCACATTCCTCTTGGACGCATTGGGGAGGTGTATGACGAAGACCTCAAGACGACCTCCTTCGTGATGTACGGACGCTGCGACGCAGATGGAGATGTGTTGCGTACCCTGGAGGACGAGATGATAGCATCCCATATCCAGGACATGGAGGAGCACATTCGTATGATGGAGCTGGAGCTGTCCGACAACATGGTCGTTATCAAGAACCTCATGACCCGCAAGGCCGAGCTAGAGGAGGAGCTCCAGGACGCTCGCATCGAGCACGAGGGAGAGCTGGATGCACTACAGGAGAAGATCGACGACCTGAAGCTTGAGCTCGAGGAGGCCGAGGAGAAGCTGGATGAGGGAGAAAACATCCAGGAGATCACTCGTATGGTGCCTATGTCAGCCAGGAGAGGGACCAAAATGATGAGCTCGGAGATGACGACACGGAGAGCGATGCAAGGACACCCGATGTTGACATGGTTGACTGGTCCTCATCTGATGAGAGTTAGATTTTATACCACCATGAGAGTTAGATTTTATACCACCATGAGAGTTTAGAAAGTCGATTTCGTTATCCGATTAGTTTTATTTCATTTGTAAGACCTTGTCAAATCTTGTGACATGGCTTACCTTAGGTTTGATTATTCATGTGAACCTATTTGTTTGAAATTGAATTGGAGTGATTTGAAGTTTTATTGCTATCATGTGCATATGGGTAGTGTGATTTTACTCGCTAGGCCTTGTTCTATTCTAACTCCTCATCCACTCTGAAACTCATCAGATGCCTCCAAGACGTGACCCCGGATTCAACTTTCCGCCGGAGCTTACGCAATTGATCCAACAACAGAATGCTCTTATGCAGATGCTCATTCAGAACCAGAACTAGAACAACAACAACAACAACAACCCACCGCCGCCGCCCCCAGTTGACAGTCTTACCCGTTTTCTAAGGCTGAACCCACCCGTGTTCTCCAGTAGCACGGAGCCGATCGTCGCAGATGACTGGCTCCGCAAGATAGGAAGGGAGCTGGCCACGGCAGGATGCAATGATGCGGAGAAGGTGAAGTTTGCTGCCCACCAGCTGGATGGACCGGCAGCTGCTTGGTGGGAGAACTACACCACCACATACCCCATGGAGAATGTGACTTGGGCTCAGTTCCAGCGGGCGTTCCGCACTGCTCATGTTTCATCTGGAGCCATGAGTCTGAAGAAGAAGAAGGAGTTTCGCAGCTTGCGCCAGGGAGGACGCACGGTATCTCAGTATGTTGATGAGTTCAGTAAGTTGGCCCGTTACGCCCCAGAGGACGTGGCCACCGATGCAGCCAAGCAGGAGAAGTTTCTGGAGGGACTGAACGATGAGTTGGGAATTCAGTTGACTGTGGCAACATTTTTGGACTATCAGGAGCTGGTTGATAAGGCTATCATTCTTGAAGGCAAGCACCAGCAGATGGAGAATCGTAAGAGGAAGTACGGTCACGGGAAGTATAACTCGGGAGTTCAACAGAAACCTCGCTACAGCCCGTACTCAGGGAGTTCTGGATCAGGCACAAGCAAGTTTGGAGGGAATCACCATAACCATGGGGGCCACATTCACCATGGAAATGGACACAACCACCATGGTCACAAGCAGGGCAATGGTAATGGAGGAAATGGCAATCAGCAGCATTTCAATTCTTCCACACCGATGAAGAAGGACCTGAGTCACATCACCTGCTTCAAGTGCAAGAAGACAGGTCACTACTCCAATGAGTGCCCTGGGGCGCAGAATGGAAATGGAAATGGCAATGGGAATTCTGGAGGCAAGAAGCCCAATCCTTTCACTAAGGGACATGTGAATCATGTCAATGTGGAAGAGGTTTATGAGCAGCCTGATGCAGTGATTGGTAAGTTCTTGGTTAATTCATTTCCAGCACTCATTCTTTTTGACACTGGTGCATCACATTCATTCATATCAAGGGGATTTGTGGATAAACATAAGTTGCCTACCATAGCTCTTAAGGCACCCATTCTAGTGAGTTCCCCAGGAGCCGAGTCTATGGCTAGTCAGGGATGTTTCCAATTGCCTTTGAACATAGGGGGACATGTTTTTCCCACAGATATGATTATACTAGAATCACAAGGGTTGGATGTAATCCTAGGGATGGATTGGATGTCCAAGTATGAGGGAAACATTGATTGTGCTAGTAGATCGATTTTTTCTCACCACCCTGGAGAAGAAGAGGATCAAGTACGTATCCAGGCTTAAGCCTAAGAGGACTCAGGTGAACTCTCTTATGGGAGTTGTCCAGGAAGAAGTACCAGTGGTGATGGATTATCCTGATGTATTTCCGGATGAGTTACCGGGTATGCCGCCAGATCGGGAGATTGAGTTTTTGATTGAGTTGCTGCCAGGCACAGGGCCTATCTCCAAGAGGCCGTATCGAATGCCTGCTAATGATTTGGAGGAAGTCAAGAAACAGATTAAGGAGTTACTAGAGAAAGGGTATATTCGCCCGAGTTCGTCACCTTGGGGAGCCCCAGTACTTTTAGTGGAGAAGAAGGATGGAACCTTAAGAATGTGTGTGGATTACCGCTCTTTGAATGAGGTGACCATCAAGAACAAGTATCCCCTACCGATGATCAATGACTTGTTTGACCAGCTAGAAGGAGCTAGTGTTTTCTCCAAGATCGATCTTCAATCGGGTTATCACCAGTTGAAGATTCGTGAGAAGGATATACCCAAGACAGCTTTTACCACAAGGTATGGGCTTTATGAGTATACAGTCATGTCCTTTGGTTTGACTAATGCCCCTGCCTATTTTATGAACATCATGAACAAAGTATTCATGGAGTTCCTGGATAAGTTTGTTGTGGTATTCACTGATGACATATTGGTTTACTCCAAGAATGAGGAGGAACACGCTGAACATCTGTGCTTAGTTTTGGAGAAGCTCAGAGAACATCAACTTTATGCCAAGTTCAGCAAGTGTGAGTTTTGGCTGAAGGAAGTCGGATTCCTTGGACATGTAGTGTCAGGTGAAGGGATTGCAGTGGACCCTACCAAGGTAGAGTCAGTCACGGAATGGAATGCACCCACCACAATTGGCGAGATTCGTAGTTTTCTTGGGATTGCAGGATATTACCGGAGATTTATTGAAAATTTCTCCAAGATTGCCAGACCCATGACATCATTGTTGAAAAAGGACACCAAGTTCGTTTGGACGGAAGAGTGTGAAGCCAGCTTTCAAGAGTTGAAGAAGCGTTTGGTTACAGCCCCAGTGTTAGTCCTTCGTGACGTACACAAGGACTTTCAGGTGTACTGTGATGCTTCACGTCAGGGACTTGGAGGTGTTCTTATGCAAGAGGGGAAAGTTGTAGCTTATGCTTCATGATAGCTTCGACCTCATGAGTTGAACTATGCCACGCATGATTTGGAGTTGGCAGCTGTAGTGCATGCACTCAAGACATGGAGACACTATCTTATTGGGAATCGTTGTGATGTTTACACGGATCACAAGAGTTTGAAGTATATCTTCACGCAGAAAGAGTTGAATCTCAGGCAAAGGAGATGGTTGGAACTTATAAAGGATTATGACATGAGTCTGCATTATCATCCAGGAAAAGCCAACGTTGTGGCAGATGCTTTGAGCCGTAAGAGTTATGTTAATACCCTTACAGCAGGAGGTTTACCTCAGGAGTTATGTGATGAGCTTAGAGACCTTCAATTGGAAATAGTTCCAAGAGATTATGTTGCCGCACTCGAGGTGCAGTCCACCTTGTTGGTAAGAATCAGAGAAGCCCAGAAGTTGGACCAAGGTATTGCTGAGGTCAAAGAAATGATGAGCAAAGGGAAAGCAGAAGGATTCCGTGAGGATGAACATGGAACCATATGGTTTGAGCAACGGATTTGTGTACCCAATGACCCAGAGATCAGGAAGTTGATTCTTCAGGAGGCTCACGACTCACCATATTCGATACACCCAGGCAATACCAAGATGTATTTGGACTTGAAGGAAAGTTTTTGGTGGGCCGGTATGAAGCGAGAAATTGCCGAGTATGTGGCAATATGTGATGTATGTCAGAGAGTAAAGGCAGAACATCAGAAACCAGCAGGATTACTTCAGCCGTTGCTGATACCTGATTGGAAATGGGATAAACTTGGTATGGACTTTATCATGGGGTTACCCAGGACCCGTTTGGGTTATGATTCCATTTGGGTGATAGTGGATCGTTTGACCAAGGTTGCTCACTTCATTCCAGTGAAGACCACCTATACAAGTGCTAAGCTGGCAAAGATATATATGACCAGGATCGTATGTCTGCATGGTGTTCCAAGGAGCATCGTATCGGATAGAGGAACATAGTTTACCTCCAAGTTTTGGAAACAGTTACACGGAACTTTGGGTACCAGGCTAGAGTTCAGTACAGCCTTCCACCCACAGACTGATGGGCAGACAGAGAGAGTCAATCAGATTCTAGAGGACATGTTGAGAGCGTGTGCGCTAGACTATGGGTCTAGTTGGGATGATAACTTACCCTACGCAGAGTTCTCGTACAACAACAGCTACCAAGACAGTTTGCAGATGGCCCCTTTTGAGGCATTGTATGGAAGGAAATGCAGGACACCTTTGATGTGGGATGGAGTTGGAGATCGCAAGTTGTTTGGACCTGATTTGATCAGGGATTCTAAGGAGAAGGTCAAATTGATTCGTGATAGACTTAAGATAGCCCAATCAAGGCAGAAAAGTTAAGCCGATGCTAAACACAAGGAAGTGATCTATGAAGTGGGAGATAGAGCATATCTTCGAGTGTCTCCACTTCGAGATATTAAAAGATTTGGAGTCAAAGGGAAGTTAGCACCACGATTTGTGGGACCATACAAAGTTCTGGAACGTAGAGGAGAGGTTGCATACCAGTTGGAATTACCAGAGGCTTTGCCGGGAGTTCATGATGTGTTTCATGTTTCCCAGCTGAAGAAGTGTCATGCAGAGATGGCGGACATTCCTCTCAGAGATACAGTGCCACTCGAGGCAATTCAGTTGGAGAATGATCTGACTTATGAGGAGAAGCCTATTAAGATTCTTGAGACTGCAGAGAGAATCACTCGCACCAAGATCATCAAGTTCTGCAAGATTCAGTGGAGTCACCACACCGAGGAGGAAGCCACTTGGGAACGAGAGGAAGATCTTAGGTAGGACCATCCGCACCTTTTTGCTGGCCAACCCGAATCTCGAGGACGAGATTCATCGTAAGGGGGGTAGGTTTGTAACATCCCAATTTTATTAAATTTGGATGTTAATAGAATCATTCAATGCATCTCATATTTCTTGCATTTTGGAGTTTTTGAAATATTCAAATAATAGTTTTCCACTCGAGAAAAACAAATGAGAGGGGATAAGATGACTTCCTCAAAATATAAAAAAAGTGGGAAATTTTATTTTGAATATTACTTTAAGTTTTGGAGTTGTTTGGTATCTATTTTATTTGCAAAAAGTGCATTAGTTGCATTAGGAAATTATTTTCAAAATGTGTTGTGCTTAAGTAATGTTCATTAGGCTCTAAATATTATGTAGTTATTTTAGAAATTAATTCGGTGTTTTTATTAATTCTTTTGAATTATTTAGGGCCACTTTAGTGTTCGGTGTTTTAAAAAAACGCACGCACGCACTCACCGCAACCTGGACCGAAACTGGGTTCGGCCTAGGAGCGCCCCAACGGGCCCAGTCGGCCATTTGGTCCAAGGCCAGCGCCCCAGCGCCCGAAACCTCCCGCACCGGTCGACCGCTTCGCGCCCGCCCTCGCTCGCTACCGCTGCCGCCACTGACTGGTGGGCCCCGCTCCACCTCATCTCCCCCAACCTCCCGCTTGCCCCGCTCGGATGAGCTCGTCGTCGCGCTCCCGCAACCGTCGGGCGAGGCCCTCGCGGATAACGCTTATTCGCGGCACCCGCACGCCCTCCCCTCGCCTATAAATGCCCCGGGCTCCCCACTGTCGATCTCGCCGTCTCGCTTCTTCCCACGCCGCCCCTACCGCCCGCAGTCGCCGCTTGGATCTCACCGGCCGAAAGGACCTCGCCGGAGCATTCCGCTGCCAGTAAACCACCCCGAGCCCTTGTTCCTTCATCAATATTGCCACCGTGAACTCGCGCATCTTGTTGACATCTTTTTCTCGCCTAGGTCCCGCCGGAGACGACGCCCCGACGACGCCCGACCTCGCCGGAGCCCACGGAGCGCCGCCGCCTTCGCCTCGCCGACCCCGACACCCCTGAGGAGCCCCGACGCCACCATCCGGACGCCCAAGCCGCGCCGCACCTCCCCGTCTTCTTCCCCGACGCCGAGGACCGCCGTAGCCGTTGCCCCGCCATCACCCGACGTCGCGCCGCCATCCTCTGCTCGTCGCCGGCCACCACCACCCGCTGTAAGCCTCCGCCCCACCCTCGCCCGTTAGATCAGACACCAACGGCCTAGATTAGATTAGGTTAGTTGTTTTTTTAGTTGAACCGGTACGCGGTTAACCGCGGTTTTATTTTAAAAAAACTACCAGTCGGTTTCCTTTAGACCGTGTGGTTTTATTTAAACAGAGTGTCGGTTTTTATTTAGTTAGCCGCCGCCATTGTTTTTCTTATTTGGCGGCCGATCGCCGTATAGTCTCCGCAGTGGACGCTGCTCGGCCAGCCAGGAGCCGCCACGTGGCCAAGGACCTGTTTGCAGTAGTTTTCTTCACCATTTAGTCCCTGATCTTGGATTAGCCATAACTTTTTAACCGTAGATCCAAACTCGATGAAACCAGCGGCAAATTCTTCGTATTGTTTAGATCTATCCAGTAGCATAGTTTTTGCAAACTTTTGTTAGATTCAAATTCAAATTTATTCAGATTCGAATTCGAACTTCAAATAGCCATATCTCCCAAACCGTAGCTCCGATTAAGTTGATTCCTTTTGCATGTTGTCACCGTAGCAAAGCCCTATCACCTGGACCTTTTTCACAATAATTTTCATATGCTAGATTCTTCCCTTTAATATTTTTTACTAGTATGCATAGTATGCACTATATTTCACATCACTCTTTGAACCATATGCCTATGTTGTTTTGCACTTAGAGTATTTCTGTAGTAGCTTAGTGTGTTGTATGTTCGTTTGGTTTTTCCGAGACTTTTTGCTATGCATGTTCTTTTGGTATCTGGAATGTTGCTTATGTTTGTTTATCTTCTTTGCGATAGATTGCCCGGAGTGCGAAGCAGAATATTATCAGTCTTTAGAATTCAACCAGCAGTACCAAGGCAAGTTGCATCTTGATCATGTTTCATTACCTATGTTTTATTATGCACTTAGTTCTTTGCGGCAGGACTGCATGGTAGGAAACTGGTGCCACATGACTTTGCTTTTCACCCAGTAGTTCATTGAGGTATGTCTGAACCATATAACTCTATCACCATCGTTTTACTTTATGTTGCTATGCTAAGTAGACGTGGATTGGGGAGTGATCGTTGTGAGAGATGAGTGACAATGTAGTAAATAAGACCTAAGTTAAATAATGAACTACCTGGGCGGAAACTTGTGGGAATGGTGGCGAAGTACAGTGGGGCACGCATGGGAAATCCATGGTGGTGCGCCACTAGTGGACCGTCCGCTCAGGCTCAAAGAGATCAATCATATTCCCATGTCTAGAAGCTTACATGTGTAGCCACAGGCCAATATGGGCTCTGGCTTAGTTGAGTAGTTAGTGTGCCCCCTTCCGGGATGGGCTAGCAGATGTAGAATGATGTAGGTGTACCGGCCTATCCGTGGGTTAAGGGGGAACATTTTCGAAAGGCTATGTCTCGATCTTCCGATCATGGAGGTGGTCGAGTCTTGTGGGGAAATGTGCACAACCTCTGCAGAGTTTTCAACCTAATCGATTAGCCGTGTCCCCGGTTACGGACAACTTGAGCATCTAGTAGTGGAAATGCCAGGAGATCTCCTCACCTTTAATTAAACAGTTGGTTTTTAAATGAAACTTGGGGATGGATGGAGTTGGATTTGCCAACTCATCCTATGCAAATGTGTAGTAGTAGAATAACAATCTTTTCTAATAGGGAAAAACTAGCTTTATGCAAAAAACTAAACTAGAGCTTTCCACCAGCCAAACTGCATATAAAAGTAGGTTCATTACACTATGATGTGACTTGCCAGTACATTCAATGTACTGACCCATTTGGCTGCAACTTATCATGTTGCAGATATATCCGACGAGGATTAAGGTGCGATAGGTCGATGTTCTACACTCAACCTTGCTCGTGGAGTTGGACTCATTTACTTCTTTGCTTCCGCAGTATTTGCTTATTGGCTTTATGCCCTATTTTGTAATAAATGTATTGCTCCTGGACTATCAATGTAATAAAGAGATGTGTGTTATTTATATTATTTCATTGAGTACTGTGTGTGCTAGCAAGTCGATCCCGGGACTAGCACGGTAAGCACAGAGACTTCGACTCTTACCGAGTTGGGTCGCTACATCTTTCCACCAAATCCAAATCCCGTGAGAGAGAGTTGAGTGTTGGGGAGACTATCATTTGAAGCACAAGAGCAAGGAGTTCATCATCAACACACCATTTGTTACTTCTTGGAGAGTGGTGTCTCCTAGATTGGCTAGGTGTCACTTGGGAGCCTCCGACAAGATTGTGGAGTTGAACCAAGGAGTTTGTAAGGGCAAGGAGATCGCCTACTTCGTGAAGATCTACCGCTAGTGAGGCAAGTACTTCGTGGGCGACAGCCATGATGGAATAGACAAGGTTGCTTCTTCGTGGACCCTTCGTGGGTGGAGCCCTCCGTGGACTCGCGCAACCGTTACCCTCCGTGGGTTGAAGTCTCCATCAACGTGGATGGACGATAGCACCATCTATCGGAACCACGACAAAAACATCCGTGTCTCCTATTGCGTTTGAATCCTCCAAACCCTCCTCTTTACATTCTTGCAAGTTGCATGCTTTACTTTCCGCTGCTCATATACTCTTTTGCATGCTTGCTTGAATTGTGTGGAGATTGCTTGACTTGTGCTAAGATAACTAAAATCTGCCAAGAACTAAAATTGGGAAAAGGCTAGATTTTTATTTGGTCAAGTAGTCTAATCACCCCCCCCCTCTAGACATACTTTTGATCCTACAAGTGGTATCAGAGCTTTGGTCTCCATTTGCTTTGATTTCCATAGCTTTTGGCGGTCATAGCCTTGGTCTCACAACCTAGGAGAGTGTGGCGTCTAGCGAGGGAAATTGTCACTGTAGAGGTCCTTACTTTGATGGCACTAATTTTGCTAGTTGGAAGCATAAGATGAAAATGCATATTCTTGGACATAACCCCGCCGTTTGGGCTATTGTGTGTATTGGCTTGCAAGGTGAATTCTTTGATGGGAAAGAACCGAACCGTGAAGCCACCGCGAAAGAGTTGAAAATGCTAAAATACAACGCTCAAGCTTGTGATATCCTCTTCAACGGATTGTGCCTCGAAGAATTCAACAAAATCAGCCGTCTTGAGAATGCAAAGGAAATTTGGGATACTTTGATAGATATGCACGAAGGTACCGACTCCGTCAAGGAATCCAAATTGGATGTGCTTCAAAGTCAACTTGACAAGTTCAAAATGAAGGATGGTGAAGGTGTTGCTGAAATGTACTCTAGGATTGCTCTTATCACAAATGAGATTGTCGGCTTAGGGAGTGAAGAGATGACCGATAGATTCATAATCAAGAAGATCCTAAGAGCCTTGGATGGAAAATATGATATTGTGTGCACATTGATCCAAATGATGCCAAATTAAAAAGATCTCAAGCCAACGGAAGTCATCGGAAGAATTGTTGCTCATGAGATGTCACTCAAGGATAAAGAGGAACTTCACAACAAATCAAGTGGTGCTTACAAAGCCTCATGTGAAGCCCCCACATCACCGAGTGAGAAACAAACCTTCAATGAAGAATTGAGCTTAATGGTGAAGAACTTCAACAAGTTCTACAAGAGTAGAAGCAAAGAGAGAAGCTCCAAGTCAAGGTCCTACAATGACAAAAGATCTTCTAGTCGAGAGCGAAACTGCTACAATTATGGAAGGCCCAGACACTATTCCAATGAGTGTACGGCCCCCTACAAGAGAAGAGAAGATTCTCCCAAGAGAAGAAGTAGAAGAGAAGAATCACCATCTAGAGAAAGAAGGAGTAGAGATGATCGTTATGAACGAAGACCCTCACAGAGAATAAAGGATTCGGAAAGAAAGGACAAGTCATCAAGGAGCTACACAAAACGAAGACATCAAGCTCATGTTGGTGAATGGGTATCCGGCTCCGACTCCGACAACCACTCCGAGAGAAGCTATCACTCCGACTCCGAATATACTCAAGATGAAGGTGTTGCCGGTCTAGCACTTATGACAACCAACTCCTACGACATATTTGACTCACCAAATGAAGGAGTTGGAACATGCTTCATGGCTAAAGGCCCAAAGGTATCACACCCCGAGTATGTTGATTTCAATAGTGATGAAGATGACTTGTTAGGTGATGATGATTTACTTGTTGACAACTCTAGTGATGAATACTGTGATGAAACTCAATTAATCATGCTAATCAAGATAAAACGAATGACAATGATAAGGAGAAGATTGAGTCTCTAACTAAAGAACTAAACACTCTTAAGTTAGCTCATGAAACTATCTTAGGAGATCATCGAGAACTTTTAAGGACTCATGAGAAATTACGTTGAAAAGCTCAACCTTGAGCAAGAGCATGAGTTCTTAAAATCAATCAATGATGATCTTCGCAAGAAAAGTTCTTCTTACATTGCCAAGCGTTTACTCTTATCCACTTACATGCCTCAAGTCAAGTCTAGTAACAAGAACAAGAAAGATTCTTCTTCTAGTAGTAACAATAATCATGCTAAATCCATATTGTTGCTTCTAGTAGTTCTCTTGATTCCACTAATGATTCTCTTAGCCAAGTTACACTTGAGCAAGAAAATAGCTTATTGAAGGGAATAATAGAGAAAGGTGTTTACAAGAGCCTTGCCGAAGTAAGCAATTCGAGGAAATTGTACGCAAGCAAGGAAGCACCGGAAGAATCAAGGTGTTGGTTTTGAACGAAAGTTCAATGCCAATGGAGTTGAGTGGGAAGAAGATCAATACCCCAAGACGAAAGTTTGTTCCTCAACAAGAGAAGTATGACTACTTCTTTCAAGGGGACACAAGCTCAAGATGATCTTCCACCACAAGACTACAAGCAAAAAGGCAAGGACAAGCTTCAAGAGGAAATTGATGCATTTGAAGAAGCTCCTAAGCCTTGGTCAAGTGGGTTCCCAAGACTACATCAAGTTCTACTTCATCAAGTACGACTACAACTCCAAGGATTCCCATCAAGATGATGTGGATCCCGAAGAAGAAGAACTAGAGAGTTCTTGAGGGTGACTCCGCCAACATACTTCACTCATATCATTTTGGCAAGGACAAGTGCAAACAACTTCCACATCTTGCACTAGTTCAAGGAGTCACAAACCCTCTTTGGTAAGACAAGGGACAAGGTAACCTAAAAGCTTTCATGGACATCATCTTGTGTGAACATCACTCTATGTCTATGGATATCCTTGTTTGTTCCTTGTGGGACTAACCCGTGTAGGTATTGAAAGTGCAACTCACTCCAATGGATGCTCCAAATGATCTACATCAACATTGAGCATCCACATCTTCAACATCTACATGAAGTCATCATCGACAAAACCCAAGGTTAGTTCATCCCTCTTAGGGGGGATCTCACATCTAGGGGGAGCTTTACTCTAAGAATTGAGCTAAAGCAACTCTAATGGTGTGAACACAACAATGCTTTATGTAAAAGTGGTAACCCCACTTGTGCTTAAACGATGAGTATGACCTATGATCAAATGTTCTCATTTGACTCCTAAGTCAATATACTCATATATAGATGACCTAGTCATCACAAATTGCTTGATAGATGCTAGAAGTTGTGCATGCTTTGCCACATATTTCATTTGCCATCTTATTGTGTGAGCATGTTGGTTGCATATTTTACTCATTCGAGGACATCCACTTGTTGTTTTGATTGTTGGTTTTATTTCCTTTTGCCAAGTGGATGGACAAGAATGCCTAAGAACCTCCTCTAGCTATCTATGCTTTTCTCGTCTCAAACTCTATTCATGCTACATCACAAAATTTGATCAAGTCAGATTCGAACCACTCTGTGTGAGGAGCACTCGGAGTCCCCGATTCGTCATAGACTTAAACTTCCAAAACTTGTGTTTCGGTCTGACCGATTCACCATTTCGGTCATACCGAGATCACTAAGTCGATCTAGGTTTTCAATCTCGGTGCAACCGATTTGAACCTTTCGGTCACACCGAGTTTCAGTAACTGCAGTTATGAATCTCGGTGCCACTGAGTTTTCACTCGATCCACCAAGGGTCGGGCTAATAAAACCAACGGTCAAATTTGGAACATTCCCGAACTCCTCCGAAGCCCACGCTAAGCCCGCTCTGCCCAGGTCTCCAGATCGTTCCCGCGCCGACCGCCCCGCCACTGGTCTCTACCGCGTCATGGAATCATCCCGCCGTTGCTACGCCTATGCGAGCAATCGCAACCTAGGAAGAACCCCGATCACTGTGCATCCTACCGAATTCCTAGCACATTGTCCCATTAGCTTGCCGACAGAGATCATCTATCCATCAAACCAATCCGATTATCAATGAATGAAATTAGGGTTGGTTTCCGCTGAAACCATAATCGGACCACCAGGTGGACTCCGTACCCGGGTTCGGCTCAGCCATTGCATTCTATCGTACTACCGAGAACAAATCGGTGGACCCGATTAGACTTTGAAACCTAGCACCTCGGGGCCTACCGAACTGACTCGGCTGACCGAGTTTCACTAGTTTAGGTTCCAACAACTGCTTCGGTATCACCGAGTTTACAATCGGTTGATCCGAAATGCTTTCTGGAAAACAAAACTAAGTTTTTGACTCATTTTGCAAAAACCTCTGCATTTTGTGATGCTTCATCCACTCTATCTCATCTATATCTATTCACAGGGTCTGCTGTCAGTGTTTGCAATATGTCTGATCAGAGTGACAGCCAGAACAGTCAGAGGAGCAGGTTCACCTGAGGGCACTAGTCCCTCTAGCAGTTCAGATGATGGTAGCAGGAGCACCCCAAGCAACTTACCCAAAGCTGCCACCAGGGCCAGAAAGAAGAAGACCTCTGAATCTGAGGATGAAGACTATGTGGCAGTTGAGGATGAGGCCACTTCCAAGAAGAAAGTGGTTAAGAAGGAATATAGCACTGCTGCTGCCACCAAGCCAGGCATGAAGCAAAAGGTTCCTGCAAAGAGAATTCCAATGTCTAAGGCCAGAGCATCTACTCAAGTCCCTTTGGGATCTGAACCCAAAGAGGCTGCTGCAGAAGGGAAGAAGAGGAAGGAGAGGATCAAAAAGACCACTGCTAGAGTGCTTGGGAGATCCTCAATCATGAGAGATTCTAAAGAGGAAGAGAAGAAGAGGTTGCTGCACCAGCACCCAAGGCACAAAAGCTGATGGGTGATGCTATAAAGTCAGGGGCTGCAACATCAAAGCCCAAAGAAGCACCCAAAGCAGCCTCCAAGCCCAAGAGTGCACCTAAGAGGAATACCAGGAGTATACCAGCTGCTGAGAAGAACAAGGCCCCAGTGCCTGAAGTTGCTGCTGATGAAGATGATGAAGGACAAGTCCTGAGAAAGCCTCAAGCCCAAGATTCCAGACCACAATGATGCTCATCCTGTGGCTGAGAACATGAAGATCAGGAGAGACTCAGGGTTGAGGCTATGGAGAGAGTCAGATCCATATGCCACCAGGAGAAGGACTGCTGTTGATTACAGGTTCCACACAAAGGAACATCAGGACTTCTATGAGACAATCTTGTTGGACAAGAAGCCTATAGTGTGTGATATGAGGTGGGTCGACTGGACCTACATGAAGGAGAATGAAGAACACTATCCTGGAGTGTATGACAGCTTCAGTGCGTGTGGAGTTGCAGACTTTGTTGGGCACAAGCTCACAAACTGGAATGATGAGCTCATTATGCAATTCTACCCCACAACACATTTCTATCCAGATGGCAGAATAGTTTGGATGTCTGAAGGAACGAGATACCAATCAACTATTGAGGAATGGGCCAATCTGATCAATGCCCCAAAGGAAAGTGAAGATGACTTGGATGTTTATGCCAAGAAAAGATGGATCACAATTCTATGTCACAGATGTACAAGGAGATCCCAGACAAAGCTCTTGAGACTTTCAAGTTTGGGTCAGTCCATTTTCTTCTGTCAGGACTGCCAACGATCAACTGGATCCTAAGGCACACTCTTTTGCCCAAGTCAGGTGACCACAACATGATCAGAGGGCATGCAATTAATTTGCTACACATATTTGATGTGCCACAGAAATTCAAGGTCATGAGCCTCATGGTTGACACTATCAAGAGGACAGCAGCAGACCAAAAGAGAAGTTGTGGATATGCCCCACAAATTCAGGAGTTGATTAACTCAAAGATGGGCACAGGAAAGTATCTGTTGGATAAGGAACACGTTGCTTTCTATCCTGACTTTGAGGACAACCAAGTGGTTATGGATGAAGATGAACCATCCTCAGTACAAGCACAAGCCAAGAGAGAGAAGGCAAAAACAGAAAAAGCTGCAAGGATGCCAACTACTGAAGAAGCATCTCAGTATCTCCTGAAGAGCAAGCAAGATTAGCTTGGCTACCTGATTGCATCCACTCTGAGGATTGAGAAGGGACTGGCCATCCTGACGCAAAACCAGGAGAGCTTGGAAAGAATCGTGGAGCAAAAATTCTATGACTTGGATGTGAAGGTAACTGAGATTCAGTCTGTTGTGGAGCAACTTCAAGATGATATGCAGGAGAGGAAGGGCAAGACAACCACAGATGCATTTGCCAGAGTGCCTAGAGCTCATAGGTCTGCTGCAGTGCCTGTTCTAGACACCAGAGCCACGTCATATGCACCAGCTACAGCTTCAGTGCCACCAGCTCCAGCACCTACTCCATCAGCTCCATCTACTTCGACTGAAGCCTCTGTTCTTGGAGTTCTCCGGACACCACCACCTGAAGACCAAGCTTGAGAGACGTTTTAGTGCTATGCATTTTCTATGAACTTTTTGGTAACTTGTTGCCAAAGGGGGAGAAACATGTATAGATCATAGGCTTCGAGAGAGAGTGTTGCTTTTTATTCTCTCTTTCTTTGATGGTTGAACTTTGTTTGTCTTTTGATTGCTTGAGATACTATGCTATTATCTGTGAGACATTGATGATCATGTGGTCGATCATAAGCTACACTTATGCTTGTTAGAAGATATTATCTTACTTATCCTTATATGATCATTCACTTTGCTTGGTGATGAGTGCATGTATTCAATCTTTATTATTTTGAGCGCTCCACCAAGATGTATGTGACATGGAAGAGTAACCCATGATCCTAACTCATTGTGCATTTGCAGTCCAATGCAAATCAAATTTAGGGGGAGCTCTTGCCTTTCACATACTTCTCAAAGCGACAATTTCTTTCACTCTTATTATCATTTGTCGAAGCTTTGATCTATATGTTGTCATCAATTACCAAAAAGGGGGAGATTGAAAGTGCAACTATCCCTGGGTGGTTTTGGTAATTCCTAACAACATATAGCTCATTGAGCTAACATTATTCCAAGATTAATATTTCAGGAAAAGCTCAATGAATGGCATGGCATGGATGAGGAAAGTGGATCCCTCAAAATTCTAAGGACAAAAAGTTTGGCTCAAGCTTGAAGCTCAAGACTCTACATTTTATATTTTAGTGATCCAAGATCACATTGAGTCTATAGGAAAAGCCAATACTATCAAGGAGGGATGAGGTGTTGCTTAATGGCTTGCTTGCTCAAAATGCTTAGTGATATGCTCCAAAATCCTCAACTACCTTCCCACATCCACATATGACCTAAACCAAAAGTCAAACTCGGCCCCACCGATTCTTTCTATCCGGCGCCACCGAGTTTCAAATGTCATAGCCACTGCCACAAACCCTAGGCAAATCGGTCTCACTGATAGGGATCTCGGTCTCACCGAGATGGGATTGTAATCTCTCTGTTTCCCTTCGTAACGTTTCGGTCTTACCGAGATGAGTGATCGGTCCCACCGAGATTGCAATGTAAACTCTCTGTTTCCCTTTTGTAACATTTCGGTCTCACCGAGATGAGCGAATCGGTCCCACCGAGTTTACCTGACCAACTCTCTGGTTAGCTCATTACCAAAATCGGTCCTACCAAGTTTGTGTAATCGGTCACACCGAGATCACTTATGCCCTAACCCTAACCATATCGGTCCTACCGAGTTGCATCTCAGTCCCATCGAAAATCCTAACGGTCACTAGGTTTGCTGAATCAGTCCGACCGAGTTTAACCATTCGGTCCCACAGAGTTTGGCAAATATTGTGTAACGGTTAGATTTTGTGTGGAGGCTATATATACCCCTCCACCCACTCTTCATTCATGGAGAGAGCCATCAGAACATACCTACACTTCCAATACACATTTTGTCAGAGAGAACCACCTACACTTGTGTTGAGGTCAAGATATTCCATTCCAACCATATTTGATCTCTAGCCTTCCCCAAGTTGCTTTCCACTCAAATCTTCTTTTGTAACATCCCAATTTTATTAAATTTGGATGTTAATAGAATCATTCAATGCATCTCATATTTCTTGCATTTTGGAGTTTTTGAAATATTCAAATAATAGTTTTCCACTCGAGAAAAACAAATGAGAGGGGATAAGATGACTTCCTCAAAATTTAAAAAAAGGTGGGAAATTTTATTTTGAATATTACTTTAAGTTTTGCAGTAGTTTGGTATTTATTTTATTTGCAAAAAGTGCATTAGTTGCATTAGGAAATTAATTTCAAAATGTGATGTGCTTAAGTTAATGTTCATTAGGCTCTAAATATTATGTAGTTATTTTAGAAATTAATTGGGTGTTTTTATTAATTCTTTTGAATTATTTAGGGCCACTTTAGTGTTCGGTGTTTAAAAAAATGCACGCACGCACTCACCGCAGCCTGGACCGAAACTGGGTTCGGCCCGGGAGCGCCCCAACTGGCCCAGCTGGCCATTTGGCCCAAGGCCAGCGCCCGAAACCTCCCGCACCGGTCGACCGCTTCGCGCCCGCCCTCGCTCACTACCGCCCCCGCCACTGACTGGTGGGCCCCGCTCCACCTCATCTCCCCCAACCTCCCGCTTGTCCCGCTCGGATGAGCTCGCCGCCGCGCTCCCGCAACCGTCGGGCGAGGCCCTCGCGGATAACGCTTATCCGCGGCACCCGCACGCCCTCCCCTCGCCTATAAATGCCCCGGGCTCCCCTCTGTCGATCTCGTCGTCCTGCTTCTTCCCACACCGCCCCTACCGCCCGTAGTCGCCGCTTGGATCTCGCCGGCCGAACGGACCTCGCCGGAGCATTCCACTGCCAGTAAACCACCCCGAGCCCTTGTTCCTTCGTCAATCTTGCCACCGTGAATTCGCGCATCTTGTTGACATCTTTTTCTCGCCTAGGTCCCGCCGGAGACGACGCCCCGATGACGCCCGACCTCGTCGGAGCCCACGGAGCGCCGCCGCCTTCGCCTCGCCGACCCCGACGCCCCTGAGGAGCCCCGACGCCACCATCCGGACGCCCAAGCCGCGCCGCACCTCCCCGTCTTCTTCCCCGACGCCGAGGACCGCCGTAGCCGCTGCCCCGCCATCACCCGACGTCTCGCTGCCGTCCTCTGCTCGTCGCCGGCCACCACCACCCGTTGTGAGCTGCCGCCCCACCCTCGCCCGTTAGATCAGACACCAACGGCCTAGATTAGATTAGGTTAGTTGTTTTTTAGTTGAACCGGTACGCGGTTAACCGTGGTTTTTATTTTAAAAAAACTAACGGTCGGTTTCCTTTAGACCGTGCGGTTTTATTTAAATAGAGCGTCGGTTTTTAATTAGTTAGCCGCCGCCGCTATTTTTCTTATTTGGCAGCCGTTCGCCGTATAGTATCCGCAGCGGACGCTGCTCGGCCAGCCAGGAGCCGCCACGTGGCTAGGGACCTGTTTGTAGTAGTTTTTTTCACATACTTCTCAAAGCAACAATATCTTTCACTCTTATTATCATTTGTCGAAGCTTTGATCTATATGTTGTCATCAATTACCAAAAAGGGGGGAGATTGAAGGTGCAACTATCCCTGGGTGGTTTTGGTAATTCCTAACAACATATAGCTCATTGAGCTAACATTATTCCAAGATTAATATTTCAGGAAAAGCTCAATGAATGGCATGGCATGGATGAGGAAAGTGGATCCCTCAAAATTCTAAGGACAAAAAGTTTGGCTCAAGCTTGAAGCTCAAGACTCTACATTTTATATTTTAGTGATCCAAGATCACATTGAGTCTATAGGAAAAGCCAATACTATCAAGGAGGGATGAGGTGTGGCTTAATGGCTTGCTTGCTCAAAATGCTTAGTGATATGCTCCAAAATCCTCAACTACCTTCCCACATCCACATATGACCTAAACCAAAAGTCAAACTCGGCCCCACCGATTCTTTCTATCCGGCGCCACCGAGTTTCAAATGTCATAGCCACTGCCACAAACCCTAGGCAAATCGGTCTCACCGATAGGGATCTCGGTCTCACCGAGATGGGATTGTAATCTCTCTGTTTCCCTTCGTAACATTTCGGCCTTACCGAGATGAGCGATCGGTCCCACCGAGATTGCAATGTAAACTCTCTGTTTCCCTTTTGTAACATTTCGGTCTCACCGAGATGAGCGAATCGGTCCCATCGAGTTTACCTGACCAACTCTCTGGCTAGCTTATTACCAAAATCGGTCCCACCGAGTTTGTGTAATTGGTCACACCGAGATTACGTTATGCCCTAACCCTAACCATATCGGTCCTACCGAGTTGCATCTCAGTCCCACCGAAAATCCTAACGGTCACTAGGTTTGCTGAATCGGTCCGACCGAGTTTAACCATTCGGTCCCACCGAGTTTGGAAAATTGTGTGTAATGGTTAGATTTTGTGTGGAGGCTATATATACCCCTCTACCCACTCTTCATTCGTGGAGAGAGCCATCAGAACATACCTACACTTCCAATACACATTTTGTGAGAGAGAACCACCTACACTTGTGTTGAGGTCAAGATATTCCATTCCAACCATATGAATCTTGATCTCTAGCCTTCCCCAAGTTGCTTTCCACTCAAATCTTCTTTCCACCAAATCCAAATCCTGTGAGAGAGAGTTGAGTGTTGGGGAGACTATCATTTGAAGCACAAGAGCAAGGAGTTCATCATCAACACACCATTTGTTACTTCTTGGAGAGTGGTGTCTCCTAGATTGGCTAGGTGTCACTTGGGAGCCTCCGACAAGATTGTGGAGTTGAACCAAGGAGTTTGTAAGGGCAAGGAGATCGCCTACTTCGTGAAGATCTACCGCTAGTGAGGCAAGTCCTTCGTGGGCGACGGCCGTGATGGAATAGACAAGGTTGCTTCTTGGTGGCCCCTTCGTGGGTGGAGCCCTCCGTGGACTCGCGCAACCGTTACCCTCCGTGGGTTGAAGTCTCCATCAACGTGGATGTACGATAGCACCACCTATCGGAACCACGACAAAAACATCCGTGTCTCCAATTGCGTTTGAATCCTCCAAACCCTCCTCTTTACATTCTTGCAAGTTGCATGCTTTACTTTCCGCTGCTCATATACTATTTTGCATGCTTTCTTGAATTGTGTGGAGATTGCTTGACTTGTGCTAAGATAGCTAAAATCTGCCAAGAACTAAAATTGGGAAAAGGCTAGATTTTTATTTGGTCAAGTAGTCTAATCACCCCCCCCCCTCTAGACATACTTTCAATCCTACATCGTGGTTGTCCTTGAATATTACCTTGGGGTGCCATGGGCATCCCCAAGCTTAGGCTCTTGCCACTCCTTATTCCATAGTCCATCGAATCTTTACCCAAAACTTGAAAACTTCACGACACAAAACTTAACAGAAAACTCGTAAGCTCCGTTAGTATAAGAAAGCAAAACACCACTTCAAGGTACTGTAATGAACTCATTCTTTATTTATATTGGTGTTAAACCTACTGTATTCAAACTTCTCTATGGTTTATAAACTATTTTACTAGCCATAGATTCATCAAAATAAGTAAACAACACATGAAAAACAGAATCTGTCAAAAACAGAACAGTCTGTAGTAATCTGGATCAAACGTATACTTATGGAACTCATAAAATTCTCAGATAATTGCTGGACCTGAGGAATTTATCTATTAATCATCTGCGAAAATAATTAACTAAATATCACTCTCCAAATAAAAATGGCAGCAATTCTCGTGAGCGCTAAAGTTTCTGTTTTTTACAGCATGATCAACAAGACTTTCCCCAAGTCTTCCCAAAGGTTCTACTTGGCACAAACACTAATTAAACAACTAAAACCACATCTAAACAGAGGCTAGATGAATTATTTATTACTAAACAGGAGCAAAAATTAAGGAACAAAAATAAAATTGGGTTGTCTCCCAACAAGCGCTGTCATTTAACGCCCCTAGCTAGGCATGATGATTTCAATGATGCTCACATAAAGGATAAGAATTCAAACATAAAGAGAGCATCATGAAGAATATTACTAGCACATTTAAGTCTAACCCACTTCCTATGAATAGGGATTTTGTGAGCAAACAACTTATGGGAACAATAATCAACTTGCATAGGAAGGTAAAACAAGCATAATTTCAAAACTTTAAGCACATAGAGAGGAAACTTGATATTATTGCAATTCCTACAAGCATATATTACTCCCTCAATAATTTTCAGTAGCATCATGAATTCAACAACATAACCAGCACCTAAAGCATTCTTTTGAGGATCTACAAGCATAGAAAATTTACTACTCTCCACATAAGCAAAATTCTTCTCATTCGGGATAGTGGGAGTATCATAAGAGACTTGAATATTATAAATTGTTTCCACATTAAAAGAGTAATGTTCAGAAAAGGGGTAACCATGATCATGACAAGTTTTATAAATATAATCCTCACTACTTTTTATAGCATATGTATCATCACAATAATTATCATAAGTAGGAGGCATGTTATTATCATTATGAATTTGCATATCGAAACTTGGGAGACTAAAAATATAATCTTCATTAAGCGTAGCATCCCCAAGCTTGGGACAAACATTCATTGCAGAAAATATATTCTCAAATATGTCATCCTCATCAAACATAGCTTCCCCAAGCTTGGGCCTTTTCGTATCATAAGCATAATCACTCTCATCATTAATAGCATGGATAGCACCAATAGTATAGCAATTATTATATTCTTCCAAGCAAGTGCCAAAAAGATTTTCAAGATCATAAGAAGTATCATTATCTTCCACAATTATATTTTCATGAGGCACAGTAGTAATAGGAGCAGCATTATTTGGGAGAGATATCTTTTTACCTCTGTTCCTTTTTCTTTTCTTCTTCTTCATCACATCATGCGTGGGTTCAATCCTCTTTTTGGAGCTCCTTATTAATGAGATTGGTTGAATAGGAGGCTCCTCCTCGTTACCTGATTCATCATAAGAAATAATAGGAGGATATCGGGAAGTCTCTTCCCTTTCATTAGTATTCTATTCATCTTCTAATTGTTTTCTTTTCTTTATGTAGTTGGCAATATAAGGATTTTCAATGCAATTCACCGCACAATACATATAAACCTTCTCTAGATCAATATCGGGGAATTTCTCAAGGTTATATTCTGGAATATGCTTAGTTTGACGTTTCAATTCTTCATAACCCAAAAGCAAACTTAGTTCATTATAATGCGCAAGGGAAATCAAGCCATCACAATTTTTGGACACGATTCGGTCATGAAACAATTTGCATTTGATATTTAAATGACCATGTTCATTACAAAGTTCACAAGTACGGTAAAGATATTTTAAATTTTTAGCACTCTCATCAAGACTTTCTTGCAACAATTTAGTTTCTAAACACTTATGCCTCTTGCAATATCTATCTTCCCTATTTGGTGTGTACTTGCAAACTCAATCTACTCCGCAAAAATTGACATGTTTATAGGAGGCATTTTCATCATAACTAGTGCAATCATCATTAGCATCATGGATATTCAAAGAATTCGTACTAACAACATTGCAATCATGCTCATCATTCAAAGATTTAGTGCCAAACATTTTATGGATTTCTTCTTCTTGCACTTGAGCACAATTATCCTTTCCATCATAATCACGAAAGATATTAAAAAGGTGAAGTGTATGAGACAAACTTAATTCCATTTTTTTGTAGTTTTCTTTTATAAACTAAACTAGTGATAAAACAAGAAACTAAAAGACTCAATTGCAAGATCTAAAGATATACCTTCAAGCACTCACCTCCCCGGCAACGGCGCTAGAAAAGAGCTTGATGTCTACTACACAACCTTCTTCTTGTAGACGTTGTTGGGCCTCCAAGTGCAGAGGTTTGTAGGACAGTAGCAAATTTCCCTCAAGTGGATGACCTAAGGTTTATCAATCCATAGGAGGCGTAGGATGAAGATGGTCTCTCTCAAGCAACCCTGCAACCAAATAACAAAGAGTCTCTTGTGTCCCCAACACACCCAATACAATGGTAAATTGTATAGGTGCACTAGTTTGGCGAAGAGATGGTGAAACAAGTGGTATATGGATAGTAGATAAAGGTATTTGTAATCTGAAATAATAAAAACAGCAAGGTAACAAGTGATAAAAGTGAGCGTAAACGGTATTGCAATGTGTTGAAACAAGGCCTAGGGTTCATACTTTCGCTATTTTAAGTTCCCTCAACAATACTAACATAATTGGATCACATAACTATCCCTCAACATGCAACAAAGAGTCACTCTGAAGTCACTAATAGCGGAGAACAAACGAAGAGATTATGGTAGGGTACGAAACCACCTCAAAGTTATTCTTTCCAATCAATCCATTGGGCTATTCCTATAGGTGTCACAAACAGCCCTAGAGTTCGTACTAGAATAACACCTTAAGATACAAATCAACCAAAACCCTAATGTCACATAGATACTCCAATGTCACCTCAAGTATCCATGGGCATTATTATACAATATGCATCACACAATCTCAATTCATCTATTCAACCAACACAAAGGACCTCAAAGAGTGCCCCAAAGTTCTACCGGAGAATCACGACGAAAACGTGTGCCAACCCCTATGCATAGGTTCCCAATGTCACGAAACCCGCAAGTTGGTCACCTTAACATACATCAAGTGGCACGTGGTATCCCATTGTCACCACAGATATCCACGGCAAGACATACGTCAAGTGTTCTCAAGTCTTTAAAGACTCAATCCGATAAGATTACTTCAAAGGGGAAACTCAATTCATTACAAGAGAGAAGAGGGGGAAGAAACATCATAGGATCCAAATATAATAGCAAAGCTCGCCATACATCAAGATCGTATCATCTCAAGAACACGAGAGAGAGAGAGAGAGATCAAACACATAGCTACTGGTACATACCCTCAGTCCCGAGGGAGAACTACTCCCTCCTCTTCATGGAGAGCACCGGGATGATGAAGATGGCCACCGGTGAGGGTTACCCCCTCCGGCAGGGTGCCGGAACAGGGTCCCGATTGACTTTTGGTGTCTATGGAGGCTTCTGGCGGCGGAACTCCCGATCTATTGTGCGTTCTGGAAGTTTTAGGTCACGTGGGTATATATGGGTGCAGGGAGGACGTCGGAGGAGCCGCGGGGGTCCCATGAGACAGGGGGCGCGCCCTAGGGGGGCGCCCCCCACCCTCGTGTCTCCCCTGACGTTGGGTCCAAGTCCATCAGGTGTGTTTCCTTCCAAAAATAACTTCTCTAGTTGATTTTGTTCCATTTCGACTCCGTCTGATATTCCTTTTCTTCGAAACACTGAAATAAGCATAAAACAGCAAATCTGGGCTGGGCCTCCGGTTAATAGGTTAGTCCCAAAAGTAATATAAAAGTGGATAATAAATCCCAATATTGCCCAAAACAGTAGATAATATAGCATGGAGCAATCAAAAATTATAGATACGTTGGAGACGTATCAACAACTAAGTCTTCGCGCTCCATAGTCTTCACGCGATGTCTTCTCTTGTCATAGTCTTCAATGTGAATGTCTTCACATACCACCTTTGACTTCAATGTCTTCATACATTTTTAGGGGTCATCTCTGGTAGGAAAACCGAATCAATGAGGGACTTCTACCTGTGTTATCCTGTAGTTCTCACAAACACATTAGTCCCTCAACCAGGTTTGTCGTTAATACTCCAAAACCAACTAGGGGTGGCACTAGATGCACTTACAATCTCCCCCTTTTTGGTGATTGATGATAAACAGGTTGAAGTTTTCAACGGGGAATAAAATATGTGAAATTGTAACGGATAGTGTATTGTCTTCATAAGAGGCAAAGGCTCCCCCTGAAGATGTGCATATAAGTAATTTTCTTCTGGAATGCAAATGCACATGGCAGGTTGTACTTGTGGAGATCCTCTTCAACTTATGATGACAATTCATCATGCATGATTTGATATAACGAAGATAATGACATGCATAATGAAAAATGGACGTCTGCAAAATGACCTAAGTGCGGAAGTTATCATCGCACATGCGGAATTTATCATCGCATCATAGAATAGCAAATAAGTAGTAGACGACCATCGAGTTTAAGTGTTACAACTCAAAGAACCAAATGTATCGAAAAACAAGAGTTGTAAGCACTTGGTAAAAGTAGCAAAAGGTAAAGCAACCACCCATATGGACCCGCTTGAAGACTATCAACTCATATGCTTCTCCCCCTTTTGTCAGTAAGGACCAAAAAGGTTTGAAGACATAGAGCGCCTACTCGTTCCCATGAGGTGCAGGCGAGGCAACAGGGTAGTCGTTGAGGTACGATGGTGCAGAAGAACTTGGTCCAGTGTCGACACACGCTGAAGTTGGAGGAGGTGAAGTTGCATCATCTTGGTCATCGATGACTCTGGCATTCATTGTCGCAGCTGAGGACGAATAGTCAGAGTCTTCAAGTGAGGGAGTCCGACGCAAGTGAGCATTCCTAGGAGGAGTTGAGTCAAACTTGAATCTTTCAGTGAAGCCATCGTCTTGCAGATCAGCTTCAGCACTAAGCAATGTCAAACTCTTCCATGACCTCCGATAGGTTCCATGAGTGACAAACGCATTCTTGGTGGCAAGATTGCGAATGCGGTTGACATCCACCAAGAGGCTTTGCATCTGATGCTTGAGCCAGTTGTGATGCTTGTCCTGTTTCTGGTGTAGCATGACGAGAAGCTCTCGGTCATTGAGAACACGAGATCGCCTTCGAGGCCTTTGCGCAATGGTGCTTCCAGTGGCGTCAGTTTGAGTACGAGGGGCACGTGTGTTGCCAGCCAAGGGATAAACACGCGAGACTGCCTGAACTCCATGGGATGGGTGAAGCTTTGGTGATCAGCATTGTGAAGATAAATGGGATCCTTAGCAGGCTCTGGGTAAATAGCTTCAACAGACAGATCAACCTCTGGCAAGAAGACAAGATGATTGCGCGCAGACGGCTGATAGTTGATGGCAGAGTGACGCTTGATAAGGCGCATTACCCATGGAGCATAGAACTTCAGACCAAAAATGTCGGAGCCTGATGCAGCCAACTGCCTGATGAAGAAGTCTTGAGCATTGAAGCTGATGCCATTGAAGATATAGAAAACCAAAGTCTTCATTGCTCCTTCAAGCTTCGCTGCAGATGAATGTCCTTTGACGGGCCATAGAGTTTTTCTGATGATATGATAAATGGTGTGAGGCAGATACTCTAGGTCTTCAACAAAGAATTCAGATGGGTAGTCAGCGTCGTGAGGCAAAGGCTTCATCATGCTCAACATTTGGCTCATGTTGGGTTCTGGCTTCTGAAAAATGCTCTCCAAAGCATTCTAGTGTTGTTGACA
The DNA here is from genome assembly GCF_003073215.2 of Triticum urartu. Taxonomy (NCBI): domain Eukaryota; kingdom Viridiplantae; phylum Streptophyta; class Magnoliopsida; order Poales; family Poaceae; genus Triticum; species Triticum urartu. Next base: position 120,507,939 of record NC_053025.1, on the reverse strand, counting down.
ACCTGGTTCATAGTATTCACCAGGAGTGGGCAGGCCTGTGAGCTCAATGATATCAAGAGCTTTGGCTTCATGATGGACATTGCCTGTCATCCACTCAAGGACCCAAGTCTTTGGATCCCTGTTGTAGCCTCGAATGTGAAGAGTTGCATAGAACTGTAGCAGAAGCTCTTCATTCCAGTGTTCCTTATCTGTGACAAACTGCAGGAGTCCAGCGTCTCTGAAGCAATCCAACACTTCTTCAAGGCAGGGCAGGCCAGCTATAGCTTCAGTGTCGAGATGCATATGTGGAAATATGCGCCCTTGATTGTATAAGACGCAGGAATAGTAGATGCGTTGCTGATAGCTCCAAAACCGATCTGATGAAATGCGAGGTTTGGTGTAAGGGTTCTTGATGCTGTTGAAGAAGGTGTTGTGTGCCACGAAGCCATTCACATTGAAGACCCCAGGTGAAGTTGCAGTGCCTGGGAATCGTGGAATTCTTGGCTTGGGCTTCTGGACGGGAGGTCTATGCTCGACATGATAGTCAAATTGTGGACCCGCAGCAGGTGGAGGAACCAGAATGGGCCATCGGACCATAATAGGTTGACCACGATCAAATGCCTGCTCAATTGTATGAGGTCTTGGAGGGGGTACAGGAGCATTGACATTGTCGTTGATATGGGCTTCAGGGGCCACATTGGCTT